>NC_141103.1:24258191-24458191 GCF_041138505.1 Cibotium barometz | reverse complement strand
CGGGATGTGCCATGAGTGTTGGTTGATCTAACAAATCCCATAGCATGAGATTGTGTTCTCATGTTGGATAAAGTTGTGCTTGAGATGTGGTGATTTTATTTGAAATTTTCAATCCAACCAAAATCCTAGGGATATTTTCAGTAAGATATTTTGGAAGTTCCAGCTCTTGCAAGGTCCCTTCCTCTCGATAATAATAGCAATCTTACATTGCTTGCAGGAGTGTTCAAGGTGGCCGTTTGCATGGATTCATCTATTGAATACAACGATTCACCTATCCAAGTTTTCCCAAGGATGACATCATACTCAAGGGAATCTAGGATAATATGGAATGTAAATTCCATATCGCCATCGATTGTTTAAGTAGTGTATCGAAAGTAACCTGGAACTTCAATGTTTCGTCCCTTGTCTCCTTGGGCAAGACTATTGTTTGTAGGGATGAGTTTAGGTTGTCCCAATGACACCCAAGTGTCTATTGTCACAATGTTATGACTAGCTCGAGGGCTAATCAATGCGCGTTTGCACTTAACATCATTGCCTGTAAAGAAATCCAACCATACCATGATAGAATCTTCCAAAGGAACCATGGGTGTTTCAGTTATTGTTTCAGCTTCAAATCCCGTTTCTGTTTCATATTCCCATTCACTTTCATCCTCATTTTGGCTTTCAGCTTTTTCAAGAGTACCCAATGCGTACATTGGCACACTTGGCCCTCTGACAATTCTTAATGAGGTCTGTTTGGAAACTTGAGAATCCTGACAATCCTATTTTATGGAGTTCGTTATGTTCTTGTATAACTCAGGTTGAGCCCTTAAAGGTGCAAGTGCTGATGTGATGCTGGCTTTATCTCATGAGAGAAGAGCATTCCTTCGAATGAGGTTTTGAGAGACTGTTTTAATCTTGTAAGGGAATTATTAAATTCCTCACGTGCTTTCTCAAGCGTATAGTTTGTATAATCTGTTCCAAATGACTCTTCTGTAGAGAGTATGTCTTCCTCTTGAAAGGAAAAGCGGTACTCCTCTAGGCTTTGTATCTTGGTTGCTATTTAGGTTTGGCATTATGAGGCTCAATCACAATCGGTGACCCTGTAAGACATTCAACCAAGCTAAGCATGCTCTCCTGAGCTTGCTTTTTGCATCCTGCATATGTGATATGATCATTATTATCCATTTGGGGTGGTCGGGTGATTTCTGGTTTCTTGATTGGTCTATGTGGTGCACTGAGTGAAGAGTAAGAACTTTTTTCATCCTCACTTAGTGATGTACTAGAACTTTTTTCATTCTCTAACTTTCTTTGGTTTGTCAGTTTTTCATTATGTTTACCCATGCGACGAGATCGAGTTTTCTTTTGGATTTTTGTATCTTGTGTCGCACATATGGGTGTTGAGGTTTGTGTGGTGGTCTTTGAGGTGGATGCTTCTGCATCTTGTATAGCTTTTGGCTCTTTTGTGTTTATGTCCCCTTTTGGGTTTATGTTCTCTATAGGCTCCTTTTCCCTGTCTTTTAATTTGACCTTGGTTTCGATAGTTTTTTGTCCCTTGTCTTTCTTGGGTTTAGAAGGTTTTGTTTTCTCTTTTGGGTTTTGTTTTAAAGCATGTTCTTCAACCTATGTTGAGGTGTTGTATTTTACATTCTTTTTGACTGTTTGTCATGCCTTGGCTTGTAAACATGTAAGCACATTCAATGGCACTGTGGCCAGTTGCCCGTTTTGTACATTTAAGATGTTAAGAGTTGTATTTTGTGAGACAAGTTGCATTGAAGCAACTCGTCTTGGGAAATCTTGGAACATGTGATCAATGCCACATTGTACACACATGGGTCGCAAGGTGTCAATGACTATGGGCATGGAAGTATTCCAAACTGTGCAGTCTGCCACCTTGTGAGGTCCATGACAATAGAAACACTGGAGTGTTCGATTAATTACCTCCTGAGTAGTTTATACGTGTTGGACTATTTCTGTTTGGTGCATGGGAGATGGAGGTTTTGAGTCCATTGTGGATGGTGGGACACTTTTTAGTATCATGGTCAAAGGTTTTACAATATATACAATATAGAAGAATAGGTGGTGCCTTATATGCACAATGAATGAGCAATCACAATTTTTTTTAACTTTTTATACTTTTCCACAGCCCGTTACAGCCTCAAGAGGCTTGGCGTACTCTTCCACAGCCCGTTTACAGCCTCAAGAGGCTTGGCGTACTCTTCATTGGGTCAAACGGGTATCCGTTTACCCTAATTAGCTTAGGCGCTATATGCACGTGAACGACCTCTTAGAGATATTTTTTCGAAAGAAGCGTATTCTAGGAGCATCCCAGATGGAAGAAGAGATCCTAAAGCCTATTTTTCATCACTATCTTAATACAAAAATTTTTTAAAAGAATTTTTTCCCTGTTTCGCAACACGTTTTTGAGGGTGGTCCAGAAGGAATATTGAAAACCTCTATATGAGGGAGTTGTAGTATTTTTGGAGTACTACAACTTTGTTTCCCTGAGTCATCCGTGATTTTGTCGTTTAGACCCTCAAAAAGTAGCCTGAATATGGCTCATCATTTTCACGCTGTTTTTTGTGTTTTTTTTGTGGTTTTTTGGACTGTTTTTTGCCTCAATTTTTGGGTCAAATTTTGAGGCTACTGTTTTTTGCCTCAATTTTTGGGTCGGAGACCAAAATAATCGATTTTGACTTCGGACATCCAAAGTCGAAGAGCTCGATGTCAGCTTTTCGATGAGCCCTAGAGTGCCTGCATCATATATACGGTGGTTTAGGAGATACGGGCCTCTAAACAGGGGTGGTTTCCAGAGTTTTTTTTTCACATCTGACTTTTCACGGCTTGATATTTCACGGTTCACGGCCTGAACTTTCACGGCTCATGGCCTGAACTTCCACGGTTCAGGCCGGAACTTTTGTCAAATTTTTTTCTTTTTTTTTTGGAGTTAGTGGAAAATACGATTTTCATTTTTTAGGGGGAATATTTTTTGAATTTAAAATGAAAGGGGTATGGGCATTTTTCCAAAAATGTAAGTGACAATAAAAAAAGTCAACCTTTTAATGACACCCCTTACACCCCTTACACCCCTCATAAATGACCCCCAAAATGGACAGTTTTGACAACTCATGAGCATCTACTCATTGAATGCTCATTAGCCTTAATGAGTTATGTAAAAAAGTGATTAAGGATTAATCTAAGATTAATCCTTTAACTAATCTTTTTATCTTTTACACTAATCAAGGACTCTGATTAACCATTAATCTCTGATTAATTCACACAATTGAGCACATCATTGGATAGAGCAAGGGAATGCTAATCTTTGTGTACATCAACAATTGTGTAAATTAATCTAAAATAGGGGATTAATTAGACTCTTAATTATGGTCTCTTCTTTTAAGGTGAAATTAAGCAAAGAGAGTTAAATTTCTCCAATTGATAAAAAATTGATGTGATTAGGTGTTTTGATGTATCTAGATGCTCTCAAAACACTAAAAAATCCCAATTTTGACTACTCATATGATCAATTTAGACCCCAATTAATACATTTTCTAAATTTTTTGGCCTTTTGAACAAGATTAATCACCCTTAATGACAAAAACCAGTCCATTAAGAAAAATTAGTCAAATTCAAGGATTTTTTGATGGTTTTAAGATAGTTTTTAAAAGATTAAGCTACTCCTAATGCTTACTAACACTCTAATCCAAATAATTTCAACAAAAAACACACAATTAAACTAAAATTAATAATCTTAATTCTATGTTTAAACTAAAGAGAGCTAACATTCACTAAAAATTGTATTCTATTGCATTGTTTGATGCAATGGATGCAAACTAAGCCTAATACAAACTATGTGCAAGCCCTAAGAACATGAAAAACCACCAAAACAACAACAAAAACAACAAATTAATCTAAAAATTAAGCAAAAAGCATTCTTTTCAAAAACAAAAAAGAGAGCTATTCTACACAAAATCTCACACAAATCACCATCAAATCCACATCTTTTTCATGGAAAATCATTAATCAAGATAACGGGCAATGGGTTTTGCGTAGATTAGAGGCAAAACGATGGAAAAAGCCAAGGGATGGCTCCCTGACAGCGATGGCAAAAATGTTATGGCTCACCCTAAAACCCTTGTTAAACCACATCCAAAAAGAGATTACCTGGTGAACCATAACATCTTTCCAATGGCCGAACTCATAACCTTTGAGGTCTCCAAGCTCTACAACTCCTTGAGAAGCAATTCCATCGCGTCTCCCGTGAGCGTTGTCACACCGCCGCGTTGCACTACGAGTACTTGTCCCTCCTCTCACCTCACTTCACTCACACACACTCACTAGCATGCATTAGGGAGAGAGATTAGCAATAGGATTAGCAAGAGCAAGACTCAATTGCATAATGGCAGAGTATGTTGTATTATGAGAGAAATTCACTTATATACATGGCCATAAGTGTTCACACTCACTTAAACTGTGGGGTCGGCCAGGCACTTTAGGCTCATAAGAGGCCTAAAGTGCCTAATGCTACTATAATGACTACTCTCATAATATATCCATGAAGTACATCACTTAGGACTTCATCCTAACTTGCTACCACATGCTCTTGAAGCGGGAATCACCATAAATACTCCGTCACACTATTACGGGTGCTCATCCAAGTTGTAGTTTTGGACACTATTACTTCATATCTTAAATGTATGACCCTTTGCTCCAATTGTGTGGATTAGAGTGTGGAAGTTGTTTTCTTTTCTTGTTCATTAGGTAACATTAGAGAACAAAAAACCAACAAAAAATAACCATTAACATTCAATCAATTGCATATACCTCCTTAATTAGGATTAATAACATTAAACACCCCCAATCAAGTTTAAGAAACCATGAAAAGTTTTAAAAAAATAGGCCCAAACATTTCTCGAGTTGGGGACATGTGCCCACTACATTCACGCAAAAATCAAACACGTGTAATGCGAGCCCAACAATACACATGACGTGAGAGTCATTAGTAAGATGTGATGTGAGTCTACTAAACGTAATGTGAGCTCAACAAGATGTGATGTTAGCTTGGTATGGGACGTGACATAAGAGTGGTAGTTGCACCTAATATTGTATTAGTCATTTCAAACCGCCTTAAAGACTTATAAGGTCATACCTACCCATGTTCTGAAAAGCTTTTCTTATCATAAAATCTTTACCAGCCTCAATTTTCAAGAAAAATTCTTGATCTAAGCATTAAGGCCCAATTATTTCTCATCAACCCTATCATAAGCATGGGGCTCCACTTGCAACCTAGCTCATCAGACCCGTGTGAGCTTATTGCCATGAGAGCATATTTCATCCAATCCCATGTGAGCCCATTTCATTCGAAATTGTGTGAGCCCAACTAGGCATGAGATGACCCAACTAGGCATGACATGACCCACCAGACATGATCCCACCACCACCAGATGTGATGTGAGCCGAGCTCATCCAAAAGCACATGAGCGTATTTTATCCGAATCTGTATGAGCCTATTAGATGTGACATGAGTGAAGCTCGCCAAATTTGTGTTAGCCTATTTCATATAAAATTTCCCAACTTACATTTTGATATGATACCAGCCAACATGATGAGGTAGCCAAATGTGATGTGAGCCAAGCTCATCCAAAATCACATGAGCTTATTTCATCCAAATCTGTATGAGCCCACCAGATGTGACATAAGCCAAGCTCACCAAATTCGTGTAAGCCTATGTCATGTAAAATCGTCCAACTTACATTTTAATATGATATTGGCAAGGCCCCCCACCTCTCCTTACCGCAACCCTTGCCATGGTACCCTCTCTGCGAACAGCCCCTCCACCCCTATCACTATCACTTCCCAACCTCCCTTCCCCCACACCTCTAGAGAAAGGTGAGATCCCCCTGCCACCCCCGCAACAGGAGAACGAAGAAATCGACCCACCCCTCAACCCTCTCAACTAGCATAACCCCCTAGATTGCACGGAGTTCGAGAAAGCCATCGACATCCTGCTCAGTTTTTGACAACTCCAAGAAGCCCCCATCAGCAAGGTGACATACCGCATGGACATCCATGTCCTTTGGCCTTTCTTGGATGCCAAGCACAGCGCATGCAAGTGCCAGCACACCCATCGGTAAAATGAGGAGGTTACCACCAACCCCCCTCCACTGCTCACCCCATCACCTTCAAAATTATGGGCAAGAAGCTTTCCTGACGTGTCGACCCTTTCTTCTCAAACCATTCATCTAGGAGCACTATTGCAAGGTGGCCCCACCATCTATGGATTGACCCCGTCTACTTGCCCATCCGTTGACATTGGGCTTGGGACCTCTTCGAGAAGGAGCAAACAGCAAACCCCAAGCTCTAATACAACTTTCTATGGTTTGCCCCATCCATGTCCCAAATCCCCTACATCGAGGCCACTATGCTCACAAAGATCCATGCCTTCATCTCGTCTCGATAGATATGAGCAGGTGTCTGATCGAGCGATAGTGGCCGCCATCCACTTCTTCCACCTCATGACCTCAACAAAGGCCCCACCTTGAAGTAATTATTCAGCTACTAGAGTGCATCCAATGGATGCCCGCGTGGTGCCTGCAAACCATTAAAGATATGATGGAGACCACTTTTTGGACGAGCTACAAGCTCTTCCATTGATCCCTCCCACATCCCAAGTCGCAGTTTGATTTCATCCGCACCTACTCCATCTATTACCGGCTAAGTATCCTTGCCACACCAGCTCCGAGGATGGATCTGAATTAGGGAGGGAGGTATGTTAACCACACTGGTTAACATCATTTTCAAGCGTGTTTATGCTTCTTGTAACTCATTACTATGTAACCGTGCCCAAGCGCTTCATGAAAAAGATATACGGGATGACCGAGCTTACGACTTGTGTAACGCCGGTCTCACAGGAATGAGCCTAGGTGTACATAGAGCTAGGAAGTAATTTTTGGGCCCCCAATTGTAAATGGTTGGTCGGCTATTGTAAAAAGTGAGCTCATGTATATAAGTGATTTATGAAATATTAAAAGCGACAATCCCATTACCACGATTGAGTTTTGCCTTCTCTCTCTCTCTCTCTCTCTCTCTCTCTCTCTTGTGGTGGCTATGGTGGTAGGCTTGTATTGGTTAATGTATGCTTGCTGGATTATGGTGTGTATATGTAGGTGATGATTCTTGTCTTGCCTTCTCTTCTCTCTCTTCTTGTCTTCTCTTTGAGATCACTCTTGCATACACATAGGCATTGAGTAGAGGTAGAGCTTTTCATAGCTCCCTTCCTCTTCGCTCTCTACCTAGCTTGTGGAAGCTCCATTTGAGTGACACAAGTGGAGGTGGAGTGAGCCCCTAGGCGGCCTCACATCGGGGAGTTAACCCTCATTCGGGTTGGCTAAGTTCTAGTCTCTGAGCAACCGACCCTTGCATGTTCTTGTTTCTCTTCTTCTCTCCCTCTCTTGTGCAAGGTAGCATGTTGATTTGGTTAATAGGAGAAAAAGCTCTTATACACTTTATGGCCTTACACTTTAACCTAGGACTATAACTTATAACCTAGTATTTGACTTGATGCTATACTTCATGTTAAATTCATGATCCCAACCTTGAGGATAGGCTTGAGGGCAGCAAAGTAAATGGAATGGACTAGCAAAGTATTATCTGAGTGATTCATAGAGCTTGAAAAACTTGATGAAGCAAGGCTACGCCAAGAAAAATGAAGGAAAAGGTAGTTCGATGCCAATATCAAAACTAAGAGACTCAAGGAAGGGGATGCAGTATACTTTATAACCTCAAGAAAAACAAAGGAAAATTAAAGTTGAGAGGGATGGGTCCTTTCCTAATTTACGAACTCTCAAATTGGTGGCAGCATGGCTAGAAACTTGATGGAGTTCAAATGGAAGGATTCCTCAGTGTTGTCCTATGAGAAACTTCAAGCCATTTACAAGGTTGAAGAAAATAGAAAATAGGAGGCTACAATGAAGAGACGAGCCCAACGGGAAGCTCAGGTAGAAAAGGAAAAGTAAAGGAGAGGTATTATACCTATCCACATGGCTAAAATGCATAATGATCATGAGAAGGAAGAAGTAAAAACCATAAGGCTTTTCCTAGACTTCCCCAGGAACAAACAAAACAAAGCCAAATTTGCTTTATTAGATATAGGAGCAGGAAGAAACTTAATGTCTTACGAGACTTGGGTCTCGCTAGGGAAACCTGTCCTTGATCTGACCAAAGCTCTGGTACAAACATCCTCAAGTCTTTATAATGAATGCAAAGGGATTTTAAAGCTTCAATTCCACATCAGTTCTTACCCCTTGGAAGGTATTTTTACTTATGATAGGTATGATATCTGAAGAGATCATCCTTGGAAGGGGATGGATTGCCCAACATGACTGCAGCATAGATTGGACCTAGTGGCATTACTAAAAGGTAGGTCCCATTGAGTCGGTAAGTGCAAGTATCCATAAACTTAAGGCCTCATCCAATCAACGCCCACCACAGCTACTACTCCTCCTCCTCCTCCACAAGAAGGTGGTTGTGTCCTGCACAGCAGGTGGTTGTTCTCCTTTGCAAGCGGTTGTGCCTCCTTTACATAGGCGGCATCTCCTTTCTTCAGGTGGCTACACCTTCTACACAGGCAACTACTCCTCTTTCTCCTCGACATGCTGCTGCACCTTGGTGTCCCTCTCAAGTAGCTGCACACAGATACCTCGGGTATTGGTCTTCCATCTGCAAGCTACAAGTAAGTGAATTCAGATTTAAGTAAAGAACTTTGTTGTAAATCTGATAAAGGATCTTCTCTACGGCTAACACCCGTTCGGTGCCGGGTAGTCCAAGATTTTGGAGAACCACGGTCCAAAGGTGTCGAGATCGAGAGAGCCAGGCGTTAGCACGGGAGTGCCTGTTTGTGCATGGTCCTGGAACACCAATGGGGCACTCTCTGCGGATTCCAGTGAAGGCATAGGACCGTAAAGACTAGACCACTCAAGTGGTCGCTCTCCTTCGAACATCTACTTCGAGCCTCTTGTTTGGTACTGTATTCATTTGTTCATGGACATCATCTGATTCTTGGAACCCATGGAGCATTGTATTTGTTAAATACTCCCAATAATATATTATATATTGAGGGGGGGTCGGTCCGTTCTGGCCCCAGTGCTGGTATCCATCTATCTCATTTCATTTCATTTCAAATTTCAATTGTTATTAAGTTGTCCATTTCAAATTGTGATATTAAGTTGTGCTATTACGCGTGTGGGTGTCCAACGGAGTCTATTCCCACTTGACGGGATCGGTTTCATTGGTATCAGAGCATGGTTGTTTCCCTCTTCCTAGTGGGGAAACGAACCTGTGTATTGGACACCCCGCTTCTAGCACACTCAACACAATGGACAGCCAAGGCAACCCTTTGGAAGTGCTTAATTCGAGGGGCCGATCAAGTGCCTCGCGTGGTTCTGATGCTCTACAAGGAAGGCACAAGCCCCTTAAAAGGGTAAATGATAGGTGGTTCAAAGGGACAACTTCCTCGAGGAAAGACAGTCATGCAAGAAGAAGAGCCTGATGCAATGGTAGATGTGACTTTTGAGTCCATGGCACGAGAAGTGGGCAAGAAGCCAAGGGAGTTGGCATTTTCCTACCTCCTCCGCAAAGGTGACATCAAAAAGGGAGAAGATGGAGAGCTGAAATTCAGAAATCCACCTCGCTTGAAGCATGGAGATTCCGTATCTCAAAGGTAGAGGTCTTTTATGCAAAAGGAAGAGGTGACAGTCACCTCTTGACATGCATCTTCTCCACAAGACACAAAGCCTGACAGGTATATGTATGCTAGTGCTCATGGAGGGCATGAAGGTCACATGCATTCAAGACATGTATCCCATGGTAGGGGTGACAGGTCTGCCATTAAAAGAGCTTTGCCTTCTGAGTTGTTTCATGGAGAAACATTGTCTTATGCAGGAAAGTCACATGCATCTGATTCTCAAGTTCGTGGAGCACATGCCACCGTGCTTCATGAAACTTCCATGATGGCCCATGGAGCCCATGCAGATAGGGCTGTCCCGTTGGATAAGGGAAAAAGAAAAAGAGAGGACCATGAGCCTCATGCCAGAAAGTTCAAGAAGAACAGGTTTGGCTTGACTCTTGAGCAAAGGGAGCAATATGCGAAAGACGGGAAATGTTTTGCATGTGGAAGCAAAGAGCATATATTTCGACAATGCCCCAAACGTAAGCAAGATGCAAGAGCACAAGCAATCTAAGCCTAATGTACATGCAGTTCCCGATATGCAGGGTAGTGTTGATCATGCTGGCAAAGAGGGATATTCCATCCCTATTGTATCACACATCCATATTAATAAAGCAATAAAGGAGAATTTGGTAGCAGATGCATTGTCCAGGAGGCCATATGTGGCTGCAGTTACAGTGACCTCTCATAAGAGACTTATCTACTATGCAAGATTTGTATCATTTGAATGCTGATTTTTGCCATATATGGACTGATTTGATGGTTGGTCACTCACATGCCTCTTATGTGATTAAAGAGGGTTATCTTTATGAAGAATAACTGCTTATGTGTGATGAAGGATATGCGTCCAAAGGTTATGGACGAATGTCACGCTCCACATTATGTTGGTCATAGAGGAATTATTTGCCCATTGACGCAAAGTGGGTAAACGAGGATTATTTTGTTGATTAACCCACTGCTGTTGTGCAAGCATATCTTGGGGCTTTTCAGTTGACGACAACTCTTTAGAAGCCCGGGGGATGTCACCAATTGGCCGACCATTTGGTCCATCTCCAGATTTGTGTCTCGTTCACTTGAGGCCAGGCCGGTGTCTCATGTGAAGAGGCCAGTATTTTTGGTTGACATGGATGGGAGTCAGACTGGTGCCACCCGTGTGTTAGTAGGATGGTGTCATATGGACGAGAGCCAGACTGCTGCCACCTGTGTATGACCTGGACTGTGTTCTATCCATGGGGTTGTCACGCCATGGAAGAACCAATATTCGTGCCGTGTCTTGCCTATGGGACTGTCACTCCATAGGAAGACCAAGATTTATGTTTTATGTCGTGCCATTTTTTGTGCCCGACAGATATTTTGTACTTGTTCCATGAACGGGAGATATGTCCATGATACTATTTGCACATGCACTCATGTTTTGCATGTTTTAAACTGTTTTCGCATGACTTGTATTTTTGTGTTTGCCTGTTTCACATGTTACTTATTTACTGAGCGGGGACGCCTGCCAGTGAGTCGTGAAGTTTGCCCTGTCTTCTGACAAGTTTTGTTGCATGTGAACAGGTGGTAAGTGTATTGCACTTGTTGGTATAAAAGTTTTATTTCTAACCTTTTGCCTTATAAGGTTGTATGTTCACATTCACTTAAAAAGTGGACACCCACTATGGGACACCCACATATGGGCCAAGGTGGGGAGCCACACTTAACCTCTTGTGTGTGTGGGGGTGGGTGCATGGTCACCTACCCACACCACCATGAAGTTGGCCGCCCCCATGCAATCTTGGGGAGCCGGCCAGCTATGGTTGTTTATTTCTCTCCAACCTCTACAAAAGAAAGCACCACGACCACCCCAATACACACGTTTTGGTGCGCCTCCGCCACTTCGGGCTGCGTTTCTGCTCCTCTCAGGCTGCACATGCCACCTCCAGCAGGCTGCTGCGCTTCTGCATACAGGCGGCGGCTGTGCCCTACATACAGGCGGTGATTATCCACTTCAAGCTGCGCTCCACTACCACACAAGCTGCGCTGCCTACTCTGCTGGCGGCTGTGTGTGCATCTTCAGTCAGGCGACCATACAGGCTACCCCTTCTCCACTGCAGCCAGGCGATTGTGCGCTTCATCCCTAGCGGCTGTGTGACCAACTTCAATGGGCTGTTCTCTCTCCTCTACAGGCGACGCAGGCACCTTCTATCCATCAAGCGGCTACACCACAGGCTGAAGGCCATCTCCAAACAGGCTGCGCTGTCCCTTCTGTGTGTTCTCTCCAGCAAGCTGTACACTACAGGCCGGTGGCTACACTACAAGCTGCCCTCCCGTCTCCACTGTTGCCTGGCAACCATACGGTTGTGTGTCCTCTCCAGCAGGCTGTGCTCTGCAGCCAGGCAGCTCCTCTTCAGATAGGCTACTACTCCTCCTCCTCCTCCACAAGAAGGCGCCTGTGTCCTGCACAGCAAGTGGTTGTTCTCCTTTGCAGGCGGTTGTGCCTCCTTTACATAGGCGGCATCTCCTTTCTTCAGGTGGTTACACCTTCTACACAGGCAGCTACTCCTCTTTCTCCTCGACATGCTGCTGCACCTTGGTGTCCCTCTCAAGTAGCTACACACAGATACATCGGGTATTGGTCTTCCATCTGCAAGCTACAAGTAAGTGAATTCAGATTTAAGTAAAGAACTTTGTTGTAAATCTGATAAAGGATCTTCTCTACGGCTAACACCCGTTCGGTGCCGGGTAGTCCAAGATTTTGGAGAACCACGGTCCAAAGGTGTCGAGATCGAGAGAGCCAGGCGTTAGCACGGGAGTGCCTGTTTGTGCATGGTCCTGGAACACCAATGGGGCACTCTCTGCGGATTCCAGTGAAGGCATAGGACCGTAAAGACTAGACCACTCAAGTGGTCGCTCTCCTTCGAACATCTACTTCGAGCCTCTTGTTTGGTACTGTATTCATTTGTTCATGGACATCATCTGGTTCTTGGAACCCATGGAGCATTGTATTTGTTAAATACTCCCAATAATATATTATATATTGAGGGGGGGTCGGTCCGTTCTGGCCCCAGTGCTGGTATCCATCTATCTCATTTCATTTCATTTCAAATTTCAATTGTTATTAAGTTGTCCATTTCAAATTGTGATATTAAGTTGTGCTATTACGCGTGTGGGTGTCCAACGGAGTCTATTCCCACTTGACGGGATCGGTTTCATTGGTATCAGAGCACGGTTGTTTCCCTCTTCCTAGTGGGGAAACGAACCTGTGTATTGGACACCCCGCTTCTAGCACACTCAACACAATGGACAGCCAAGGCAACCCTTTGGAAGTGCTTAATTCGAGGGGCCGATCAAGTGCCTCGCGTGGTTCTGATGCTCTACAAGGAAGGCACAAGCCCCTTAAAAGGGTAAATGATAGGTGGTTCAAAGGGACAACTGCCTCGAGGAAAGACAGTCATGCAAGAAGAAGAGCCTGATGCAATGGTAGATGTGACTTTTGAGTCCATGGCACGAGAAGTGGGCAAGAAGCCAAGGGAGTTGGCATTTTCCTACCTCCTCCGCAAAGGTGACATCAAAAAGGGAGAAGATGGAGAGCTGAAATTCAGAAATCCACCTCGCTTGAAGCATGGAGATTCCGTATCTCAAAGGTAGAGGTCTTTTATGCAAAAGGAAGAGGTGACAGTCACCTCTTGACATGCATCTTCTCCACAAGACACAAAGCCTGACAGGTATATGTATGCTAGTGCTCATGGAGGGCATGAAGGTCACATGCATTCAAGACATGTATCCCATGGTAGGGGTGACAGGTCTGCCATTAAAAGAGCTTTGCCTTCTGAGTTGTTTCATGGAGAAACATTGTCTTATGCAGGAAAGTCACATGCATCTGATTCTCAAGTTCGTGGAGCACATGCCACCGTGCTTCATGAAACTTCCATGATGGCCCATGGAGCCCATGCAGATAGGGCTGTCCCGTTGGATAAGGGAAAAAGAAAAAGAGAGGACCATGAGCCTCATGCCAGAAAGTTCAAGAAGAACAGGTTTGGCTTGACTCTTGAGCAAAGGGAGCAATATGCGAAAGACGGGAAATGTTTTGCATGTGGAAGCAAAGAGCATATATTTCGACAATGCCCCAAACGTAAGCAAGATGCAAGAGCACAAGCAATCTAAGCCTAATGTACATGCAGTTCCCGATATGCAGGGTAGTGTTGATCATGCTGGCAAAGAGGGATATTCCATCCCTATTGTATCACACATCCATATTAATAAAGCAATAAAGGAGAATTTGGTAGCAGATGCATTGTCCAGGAGGCCATATGTGGCTGCAGTTACAGTGACCTCTCATAAGAGACTTATCTACTATGCAAGATTTGTATCATTTGAATGCTGATTTTTGCCATATATGGACTGATTTGATGGTTGGTCACTCACATGCCTCTTATGTGATTAAAGAGGGTTATCTTTATGAAGAATAACTGCTTATGTGTGATGAAGGATATGCGTCCAAAGGTTATGGACGAATGTCACGCTCCACATTATGTTGGTCATAGAGGAATTATTTGCCCATTGACGCAAAGTGGGTAAACGAGGATTATTTTGTTGATTAACCCACTGCTGTTGTGCAAGCATATCTTGGGGCTTTTCAGTTGACGACAACTCTTTAGAAGCCCGGGGGATGTCACCAATTGGCCGACCATTTGGTCCATCTCCAGATTTGTGTCTCGTTCACTTGAGGCCAGGCCGGTGTCTCATGTGAAGAGGCCAGTATTTTTGGTTGACATGGATGGGAGCCAGACTGGTGCCACCCGTGTGTTAGTAGGATGGTGTCATATGGACGAGAGCCAGACTGCTGCCACCCGTGTATGACCTGGACTGTGTTCTATCCATGGGGTTGTCACGCCATGGAAGAACCAATATTCGTGCCGTGTCTTGCCTATGGGACTGTCACTCCATAGGAAGACCAAGATTTATGTTTTATGTCGTGCCATTTTTTGTGCCCGACAGATATTTTGTACTTGTTCCATGAACGGGAGATATGTCCATGATACTATTTGCACATGCACTCATGTTTTGCATGTTTTAAACTGTTTTCGCATGACTTGTATTTTTGTGTTTGCCTGTTTCACATGTTACTTATTTACTGAGCGGGGACGCCTGCCAGTGAGTCGTGAAGTTTGCCCTGTCTTCTGACAAGTTTTGTTGCATGTGAACAGGTGGTAAGTGTATTGCACTTGTTGGTATAAAAGTTTTATTTCTAACCTTTTGCCTTATAAGGTTGTATGTTCACATTCACTTAAAAAGTGGACACCCACTATGGGACACCCACATATGGACCAAGGTGGGGAGCCACACTTAACCTCTTGTGTGTGTGGGGGTGGGTGCATGGTCACCTACCCACACCACCATGAAGTTGGCCGCCCCCATGCAATCTTGGGGAGCCGGCCAGCTATGGTTGTTTATTTCTCTCCAACCTCTACAAAAGAAAGCACCACGACCACCCCAATACACACGTTTTGGTGCGCCTCCGCCACTTCGGGCTGCGTTTCTGCTCCTCTCAGGCTGCACATGCCACCTCCAGCAGGCTGCTGCGCTTCTGCATACAGGCGGCGGCTGTGCCCTACATACAGGCGGTGATTATCCACTTCAAGCTGCGCTCCACTACCACACAAGCTGCGCTGCCTACTCTGCTGGCGGCTGTGTGTGCATCTTCAGTCAGGCGACCATACAGGCTACCCCTTCTCCACTGCAGCCAGGCGATTGTGCGCTTCATCCCTAGCGGCTGTGTGACCAACTTCAATGGGCTGTTCTCTCTCCTCTACAGGCGACGCAGGCACCTTCTATCCATCAAGCGGCTACACCACAGGCTGAAGGCCATCTCCAAACAGGCTGCGCTGTCCCTTCTGTGTGTTCTCTCCAGCAAGCTGTACACTACAGGCCGGTGGCTGCACTACAAGCTGCCCTCCCGTCTCCACTGTTGCCTGGCAACCATACGGTTGTGTGTCCTCTCCAGCAGGCTGTGCTCTGCAGCCAGGCAGCTCCTCTTCAGATAGGCTACTACTCCTCCTCCTCCTCCACAAGAAGGCGCCTGTGTCCTGCACAGCAAGTGGTTGTTCTCCTTTGCAGGCGGTTGTGCCTCCTTTACATAGGCGGCATCTCCTTTCTTCAGGTGGTTACACCTTCTACACAGGCAGCTACTCCTCTTTCTCCTCGACATGCTGCTGCACCTTGGTGTCCCTCTCAAGTAGCTACACACAGATACATCGGGTATTGGTCTTCCATCTGCAAGCTACAAGTAAGTGAATTCAGATTTAAGTAAAGAACTTTGTTGTAAATCTGATAACACCCGTTCGGTGCCGGGTAGTCCAAGCTTTTGGAGAACCACGGTCCAAAGGTGCCGAAATCGGGAGAGCCAGGCGTTGGTACGGGAGCACCTGTTTGTGCGTGGTCCTGGAACACTAGTGGGGCGCTCTCCGCGGATTCCAGTGAAGGCATAGGACCGTAGAGACTAGACCACTCAAGTGGTCGCTCTCCTTCGAACATCTACTTCGAGCCTCTTGTTTGGTACTGTATTCATTTGTTCATGGACATCATCTGGTTCTTGGAACCCATGGAGCATTGTATTTGTTAAATACTCCCAATAATATATTATATATCGAGGGGGGGGGGGGGGTCGGCCCGTTCCGGCCCCAATGCTGGTGTCTATCTATCTCATTTCATTTCATTTCAAATTTCAATTGTTATTAAGTTGTCCATTTCAAATTGTGATATTAAGTTGTGCTATTACGTGTGTGGGTGTCCAACGGAGTCTATTCCCACTTGACGGGATCGGTTTCATCATGTGCCTCAGACATCCCAACCAAGCTATTTCCAACAAACAACTCTTTTTCGAACCCCTTTTCCATGGTTTCCATATGTACTGTTCATCCCATTTCTATGGCCCTATACTGCCACAAGCTTTCAAGACACAAGCAGATGTGCCATCAGGGCAGACACACCCTCCGATTGCATCTGTTCAAAACCTTCCTGATCAGGATATCCTGCAAGAAGTGCATTCCAGGAAACAATCTTGTCCTGGCAGCTGGTCAAAGACTTCCCCTGCTTCTGAAAGTTGGCCACATTAGGCATACATGCTCACCAGAGTGTTGCCAACAGGAAGATCTTTTTCACAACCCATTCAAACAATTGAATTTCCTGTCCCTTTCTAATATCTCTTGCCTGGCACAAGCTTTTCGAAGAGCTACATATGTGTAGCTACTATAGTAGGGTGTATACAAAGCTCCTGCATTATCTGATGCAGGCTGAGAGAGTGATGCCATTGCCCACATTCGCTAAAGAGAAGTCCATATATGCTCATTCTGACCAGCCTGTAAAAAACCTGTTGAGCATCGTGCACGCTTCCACATTCCACAAACATAGGCACAGTATGGTTCCCAACAGCCATATGATCCTCGAGCCCATGGCTGCAGGCACATATATGTGTGAGTCTCGCATGCTGTATATCTTCTCTTTTTCTACACTTGTGCAATTCCCAGATAAAGTCATCAATCAAAAGAGGCTCGTCTCTGATGCCAGGTCGAAGCACACCTTGAGCTTCCATTATTCTTCTCCCAGCCGCCTGCCGTAAAGACATTGATAAGAAATAATAAGAAGGCATTTTTCATGCCCTTAAATGAAAGGTCTGCAGCATCAAGCAGGCAAGTCATTTCCATTGCTCTCATCTGACCATGGCTGCATCACTAAATTCACATTTGGCATGTAACCTTCCTCTTTTACTTGAAATTCTAGCCTCTTAAGCCTCTCAAAAATACTAACACTTTGTGGGTGGCTTCTATCTCCTGCTACAAAATCATGCACTACAGTATCAACCTCAACACAAGCCTTTCCTAGCTTTTTGCGTATGCTTGCATATTTCCTTATATTCTGTAACCTATCTACAAATTCACGCATGCCTGAATCAGCATAAAGGTTGGACATAAGCATGTATCCGGATGCATCTTTTGGGTCCATGGTGACAATGTTGTCAAAACACTTTTTTGCCAGATGTATGTTACCATGTATTTTGCATTGGTTCAGTAAGGACATCCATGCCACGATGTTAGACCCAACTGGCATACCTTGCAGCAGGTCTGCCGCCTCCTTCAACCGTCCTGCACGGCCAAGAAGCTCAACCATGCAGTTATGATGTTCAGTAGTTGGTGTGACTCCATACTTCTTTTCCATGGTGTAGAAGTGGTGGCACCCTTGGTTCACAAGCCCAAGGTGATAACAAGCAGAGAGAAGACATACGAACGTTACATCGTTTGGCTTCACACCTTCTTGTACCATGTCATTGAAGCATTCCAAAGACAACTCATGTATATCATGCTGAGCATAGGCTGCAATCATTGCACTCCATGTAACCACACTGCGATTTTGCATTCGGTCAAACACCCTCCGCGAATCCTGCAAGCTCCCACATTTAGCATACATATCGATGACAGTGTTACCCACTTGCATGTCAAAATCCCAGCCATTACCAACAATGTGAGCATGGATAAGAAAGCTGTGGACTAGGGCAGCCATGTTCGAACAAGCTTTCATAGCACAAAAATAGGTGATCTCATTGGGTTCCATGCCATCTTGTAGCATTTGATAAAAGAGCTCAAGAGAATCCTGACCCTGCCCATGATATGCATACGCTGCGATCATTGCACTCCATGTAACCACACACCGTCTATGCAAATCATCAAACAACCTACGAGCATCCTCAAGGCCTCCACATTTGCCATACATGTCAATTAGACAGTTCCCAAGCTGAAGATCCAACTCAAAACCACTTTCAATGATGTGGGTATGGATAGATTTTCCCATATGCATGTTTGAGCAAGCTTTGAGTGCACAAACAAAGGTCACATTATCAGGTTGCAAGCCTTCTCGTAGCAACTGTGCGTACAGCTGAAGAGCCTCATCTCGATCTCCATGCTCAGCATATCTAGCAATTATTGCACTCCATGCTGCCAAACTTCGATTTGGTAGCTTATCAAAAAGCCTCCGAGCATCCTCTAGCCTCCAACAATTTGCCCCATGGTGTACACCTATCCCATAACCACAATCTCTCGCAAGGGAAATGGTGGAATCTCTCGCAAGGGAAATGGTGGAATCGCCTTTGTTTCTGGCCTCGGTATCAGGGAATGCTTTCAGTATGTTTAGAAGCGTCACATTGTCAGGTTTGATGCCCTCCTTTTGCATTCTTTGGCAAAGTTCATATGCCTTCTGGTCATGCCCATTACGTGAATAGCCTGCAATCATCGAATTCCAAGTGACCACATCCCTCTCCAACATCTTATCAAAGACTGCCTGTGCATCATCAAGACTTCCACACTTGATGTACATGTCAATAAGGGTATTCCCAACATGCACAGCTAGCTCCAAATTATCCTCGACAGCATTTGCATGAACAAGCTTGCCTTGATTCAAGGCAGTTATGGTGGAGCACGCTTTAAGAACTGCAACAAAAGTATGGGAATCTGGTTTTACAATTTGTCGTTGTAGCATCAAGTGATAGAGCTTGATGGCCTGTTCACCTTGCCCAAGCTTAGCATGAGCCAAAACTATGGCACTCCATACAAACACATCCGGGTTGGGCAGTGTGCTAAACACTTTGTTTGCATCTAGCAAGTTCCCACATGCAGCAAATAATCGAATGAGGCAGCTTGCCAAGAAGACGTCAGACTCTAACCCTCTTCTCACAATCATGCAGTGCACCTCCCTGCCTAGCTTCACATTCTTCCTGCTGATGCACCCTTGAAGGAGATGAGAGAGTAAATTTGCGGAAAGGGGGACTCCTTCCTGATTTGTGCTGTCGACCACATGAAGTGCCTCGAGGAAGTGGCCTTTCTGACATAGTTCTCTTAAAGTCTTGAGAGCTGCCACATGAGGGAAATTAAAATTGGAGCATTGCTGATTTGAAGACTGGTATGAATATAAAATCCAGCAGGTTACCATTAATCTATGAAATGGAAGATTGTCGCTGGCCCCAAAGCACTGATGGAACAGAAGATAACCATTGATCGTAACCACAGAAATAACAAAAATCACCAAGCATGGAAAGAACACAAGTGTAGCTTTGATGTTGATAGAAAAGAAGATAACCACTGACCTTAAACAGAAATGGGACCGACAGATTACCAGTGATCATTGACACAGAAGATTACAATTGACATCAAATTAATCTATGAAACAGAAGATTACCATTGATCTTAAACAGGGGTTTTAGCCACTGGTCTCAAACACGGATGCCATTGGCCTTAATCGAAAGATTATTGATGAATTTGAATGCAAAAGAGCTTGCTTACAGGTGAAACGGCCAAGCTCCTTGCAGATCATGAATGTCTGGAGGGAAATCTTTCTGGTAGGCAAGCTTTGGAGGAGTGAGCTTTCAAGGGGGCAATGGCGACCATATCATAACCGGCCAAGACAAAGGGCAAAGTCTTGCACTGGATGACCTGGTAGCCCTTCCGTCTGACGGACCCGGAAGATGGAGAGGCTCAACCCTAGCGCGCAACCCGAAGACTTGCCCCCCTCCTTGTTCTTCTTCTTCGTCGTCGTCTTTGCAACCACCTGCTGCTGCTGCTGTTTCTTCTTCTTCTTCTGTGTGGCTACGGCTAGGCCTGCATCCATAGCCCTCCTCCAGCTTCTGCATTTTCTTCTTCTTCTGCTCCTGCTGAATCTATCGCGTTCCCCCAGACGTTAGCAGAACAGGCCGGTTTTGTTCCCCGCATTTGTGGTTGAAAGCTAAATAGTTGTCCTTCAAAATGAAATTTTGGGTTACCCTTGATTCATTTTGGGCTAAGGTACCCTAAGGTCGGCACAATACCTAATTCTCTTAATTCTCTAAGGTGTTGCAATGAGTTGCAACACCTTAGAGATGGCACAATACCTAGTTCTCTTAATTCCCTAAGGTGTTGCAATGAGTTGCTAGTGAGGTACCTTAATTCCCTAAGGTGTTGCAATGAGTTGCTAGTGAGGTAGCTAGGTCCAACTTGTTGCCCCATACAAAATTGTAGGCATACAATTTTGCCCCATACAAAATTGTAGGCATTGTGCACTCAAAATGTGGCCCCTCAGTTTGGATGTTGTGAAGATGAAATTCCTTGCATGCTTCAAACCTACCAATAGCTTTTTGCCACATCACCATCTTGCCTTGTCCATCGTATGAAGCCACAAAACCTCTCTCTCATGAAAGTCTTTAACAACAACTCTGCCATCATGTGATTTATTGAAAAATGAATATTGATCGATCTTCAATATCCTCAGGTGTACAAAATACTTTACTGAGGTTTCAATTTTTATTTCAGCTCAATGATATCAAAATTGTAGGCATTACACACAAAATGTACCCCTTTAATGTGGATGTTGTGAAGATGAAATCCCTATTGAAAGAGCGCAAGCTCAAAGTGTTAAGGGCATATGAACATTCTCTTAGGTAGATCAATAGGGTTTTAAAAATAGCAAAAAGCATGCTTTTACTTTTTTGGAAAAGATATATGCTTTTCAAGACATGTATATAAAGGGATGTTGCCAATCATAATATATATAAAGGGAGCTCTTTCTCCTACTATTGGTATCAGAGCTTGGAAATGCCATAAAAGGGTATGTGAATTTGTTAGCAACAGCTTACAAAAGATTTAAAGCTTTTTGTAAAGCTTTATTAAGGCTTATAACACCTTAGTAGCTTGTCTATGTGCAAGGATCACTAGGTGGAGCTTCGCTTTATTAAGGCTTATAACACCTTAGTAGCTTGTCTGTGTGCAAGGATCACTAGGTGGAGCTTCGCTTCAATGTGAGGCTAAGCATATCCACATCATTGATGTTAGTTTACATGGAGCATTGTCTAGGTGAAGGCACCATCCACAAGAGATTGTGCAAAGGATTCGGAGCTGGAGTGAAAGGTTAGTGTTGTCATCATTGTGAGGCTAAGAAATCAAACAAAACAAAAACATGTATATATGTGTAAAATTTGGTGTTTTTGTTCCAAGCAGTGATAATTGGCTTATATCTAGAGTAGGTGTTATGGCATGCTTTCTTTGTCAATGTGTTGGGGGTGTTTTTGGTTTTCCATCGTTACATTTTGTATCCTAATAGCATTTTTTGTTTGCATGAGTGGTATGTGTGTTTGAGCTTAAGCCATGATGTCGGTTTTTTGAGGAACTTCCTGATGTGGCTTTGTATTCAATACAAGGTCTTGGCAGCAAAAGTAGATAAAGCTTTTGGGTGATATGTTATGGTCCTAGTTGTGGGGGGCTTAAGATCATTAAATTTTTTTAAGTCTTAGATAAAGCTTAAAGATCCGATGGCCAACGTGGAATACCAAAATGGCATGGCATGAAAGGCTGGACTAATGTGAGCAAGTAAACACAATTGCCTCAGAAGGGTCACGAGACGACTGTTGGAAAGCCGCAAGAAGGTATCAAATAAGAAAATCAGATGGGTATAGCATGGTAG
This sequence comes from Cibotium barometz, assembly GCF_041138505.1. Classification (NCBI taxonomy): domain Eukaryota; kingdom Viridiplantae; phylum Streptophyta; class Polypodiopsida; order Cyatheales; family Cibotiaceae; genus Cibotium; species Cibotium barometz. The sequence goes on along the minus strand of NC_141103.1, from coordinate 24,436,032 downwards.
TAGCCAATCACCTATTGTGAGGGATGATCAAGGAAGCATAGCGTGGGCATGTGGGTAGGCCATACACCTGCCAAAAAGGGAAAGCTATTCATGAAGGTGTGGGGAGTGATCCAGAAGGACGCACGAGACAAAAAAAGGAGAAAGAAAATGGGGAGATCGAAGGAATCGAGTGGCAACCCTTTTTTTGAGAGAAAGAAAATGGGGAGATCAAAGGAATCGGGCGGCAACCCTTTTTTGAGAGGAATGAAGGTAGAAAAGGTCTTTTTTGGTTTTATAAAGGGGGTTTTTGGTTGGAGATCACATGAGACCTTGAAGGAGGGACGTGATATGGCCAGTCGTCTTGCAGGGAGACTCAAAGAGAAGAAGAGTTCAGAGTGAAGTCTGTCTGTGCAGTGTGAGTGAAGTCTGTCTATGTAGTGTGAGTAAGTGTGGATAGGGCTAGAACAGAGGGAGTGAGTGAGTCATATGATCAGTTGAAGATTGCAGAGGCAAGCCTAGAATCTTTGACTCGGCCTCTATTGGATCTTGGTGCTACCAAGGACTTTGCTCAACTGGTGTTTGAAGAAGAAGAAGAAGACAGAGTTTGTGTTTGAAGAAGAAGATCTTCAGAGATAGTTGTAGAATTCAACAAGTAGGTTTGAAGCTGTGGGACGATCCCTCAGTTTTTTATGTTTTTTTTCTCTTGTTTGAGCCTGGGGTCTCAGGGTTATTGAGACTGGTTTAGATTTTGCATATATGAACAAATCTGAACATTTTGTGAGTGGATGGATGAGTTTTTGTGCTATGGTGTTTTGGTTGTGTTGTTTTGATTGAGATTGTTGAGAAAAATCAATTGTGAGTGAAGATTTGAAGTCTGCGGAGTCAGGACTAGATCCCAATAGGGTCAACTGAGTGTTAGCAGTGTCATAGAGGGTTAGCTAAGTGTCAAGATCACTCAGCTAAGGGTGTAGAAGGGTAGAATTAATCTTTTTAGGTTGAGAGGAAGCTAGTTTGGGTTAAGTCTGAGAGGTAAAGGTCTATCAAAGTCAGTCAAACAGTTTTGTGGACTGAAGAATACCTAATAGAGGGTCAGTTGATGTCAGATTAAGGGTTGTAAGGTTGATTAAGGGTTGTAAGGCTGAATCATCATGCGGTCAAATGTGTTTGAGGGTTTGTAAGTGTCAAAAGACACATAAGAGGGAAGGCCATAGTCGATTGTGTCAACTGAGTCAGGATTGAATCAGATAGGAATCAGCCATAACATTTAGCAGAGGTCAATTTGTTGTTAGACTTGAAGGAAAATATGGGAGTTTAAAGAACAGTAAGCTACATTAAAATTGATAAACTCTATCGGGATCAGACAAGAGTCAGACGGTCAGCTGAGGGTCAGTTGGGGTGAGATAAGCAGATCAAAGGAGGTCAGCTGAGGTGTTATCACTGAAGATCAGGGTTGTTGAGAGTCAGATCTGACCCAAGAGGGCATTCTGGTAGGTCAACTAATTCAGGATGACGATGATTAGGTGTCTGACTGCATCAGTAGAGAGTCAAAGGATAGCTGTAGGGCTGCTGGGTGCCTTGAGTTAGGTGTTTTCAATTATTTCGATGCTATAGAGGCAGATTCTGTTTGGTCTTCCTATGTTTTGGTGCCTCCACGGAGCAATTGGGTTGAAATAGCTTTGGTGTTGTTGCCTACAATGAAAAGATGTAGAGGAGAAGAGAGCTTGAGCTCTTGCAAGCACACACACACTCACAAAATCCTAAAAGAGAACACACAAGGTGAGAGGCTAAAAATCTTCTTCTTATTCACTCAACACTCAACACACCATATACAAAGATAAGAGTACACACCATATGAAAAGGTACTCAACCAAATACATACTAGGGTTTTCTATAGTGTGAACCCAACTAAATGACCTGGCGCTATAACCATGCCAGTCTCTAGAATGGCTGTCACATAGCATGTCATCCCACTGGCCGCATATCACCCATGATCTCACCAACCATGCCAGTGGTGTAAGTGTAGGGCCTATCCCCCAGGCGGGTCATCAGTGTCCACCGCCTCACTAGATGAGCTCGATATCTCAACACTCCCCCTCGAGCTCAACTCCATCTCATGTACACCAAGCGAAGCCTTGAATCTGCAAAGCTTCTCTGTACACCCAATGCTTTGGTGAAGATGTCAACAACTTGATCCTGTGTGCTAACATAAACAAGGTCAACGTCTCCTGCCAAAACCTTCTCTCTGACAAAATGGTAGTGGACCTCTATATGCTTCGTGCGAGCATGAAAAACTGGGTTCCTAGCCAACTGTAACTACTGATGTTGTCACAGAAAATGACAACTTGTCTATCCACTGATAGACCCAAATCTGCAAGTAGCTTTCTCAACCAAGCTACCTCACATGCTGCCATAGCAGCACCTCTGTACTGGATAGAGTAATCGTCGGCTGCTTCTTGTTGCTCCAAATCACAGCAGCACTCCCCAAAGAAAACATGAAGCCACTAGTAGATCTTCTATCTGAGATACTACCAGCCCAATCAGCATCTGTGTACCCACGTACACATATCTCTATCCCAGTTTCATAAAATAGTCCACAATGCAAAGTAGACCTCACATACCTCAGTATGTGTCTTAATGCATCCAAATGTGGCTTCCGAGGAACCTGCATAAACTGACTCACCAACCCAACAGCATAGCTCAAATCTGGCTTGGTGATCGTCATGTAGATCAAGCTTCCTACTATGCGCCTATACATAGTAGGATCCTCCAAAATCTCTCATAAATCTGCACTCAACTTGCCATTATGATCCAATGGCACTGAGATAGGCTTACAGCCTGTCATACCATACTTGGACAACATGTCCAAGCTATACTGTCTCTGCAGTAATCCAATACCATGTGGTGACCTAATCACCTCAATGCCCAAGAAATATTTGAGCTCCCCCAGATCCTTCATCTCAAACTTCTGTCTAAGCACGATCTTTACATCAAAGATCTCTGCATCATGGTCCCCTGTAATGATCAGGTCATCTACATAGATGACAACAAGTAGAAACCCTCTATCACTGTGTCTCACATACAGTGAGAAATCTGCATTATCTATATGAAAGCAAATAGTGACAAGATATTCAGAAATCTTGTCAGCAGACCATGCTCTTGGTGCTTGTTTTAAGCCATACAAGGCTTTCTTCAACCTGCAAACATGCTCGGGATGACTCACATCCTCATAACCAGGTGCAACATATACACCTCTTCCTGCAAATCCCCATGTAAGAATGCATACTTTACATCCATCTGCTGATGTAAAGACCATTGCTTTGACGTAGCCACTGCTATCACAACTCTCACTATTGCCATCTTGGCAACTGGGCTGAAAGTTTTCTCATAATCAATGCCATATGTCTGCGCATATCCTTTGGCTACCAATCTAGCCTTGTACCTGCTTATGCTTCCATCACTGTTATGTTTTACTTTGTACACCCACTTGCATCCAATGGCTTTCTTGCCTTCAGGCAATTGCACTAAATCCCAAGTCTCATTTCCATATAGTGCATCCATCTCCTCATCCATAGCTTTCTCCCAACACACATTTCTAACAGCCTCATCAATGCATGTGGACTTTACAACCTGTACAACTTTTGCCATGTATGCATAGTGATGTGCCACATAACCATCATAGGTAAACTTTTGCATAGGATTCTTCACTCTCCCAGATCTTCGCAGCTTTGCATTCATGGCTTCCATAGCCTTCTTTACACCAAGTGTTCTTATAGCTGGTATCTGTCAAGATCCTCATCAAGGCTCATCTCTAAGCCACTAGACTCTCCATCAACATGAGAATGCCCTGCAGAAATGTCAGGCATCCTAAGGGGCTCAATCACTTTCTCTTTGCCTTTATGTGATGTACTAATCACATTTGCAGGACTGGTATTATGACGTAGCCTACCACTCTATGGTCTATTAACTGAACCACTAGATGAGGACTCTCCTAGTCCACTCAAAGACTGTGATTGCTAACTTGCATTCTGTGCAACCACATTTCCACTCACATCAGTCCCAACAGCTTGCATTCCAACAGCATACCAGCTACTCATCTCATCAAAAACAACATCCCTGCTTACCCTCAACTCACGTGTAGCAGGGTTATAACACTTGTATCCCTTTTGCTCAAGGGAATACCCAACAATAAACACACATTTTTTAGCTTTTGGATCTAGCTTAGCTCTTAGCTCATCTAGAACATGCACATATGCAATGCATCCAAAGACTTTCAAATGAGACAAATCAGGTTTTTTGCTAGTAAACCTCTCCTCTGGAGTTACATCATGTATGGCTGTAGTTGGAGTCATGTTCATGATGTAAATTGCTGTAGAAACAGCCTCACCCCAATAGCTATGCGGCATATTCTTCTCTCCCATAAAAGCTCGCACAATCTCAGCAATGTGCTTGTTTTTTCGCTCAGCAACTCCATTTTGCTGCTGCGGAGTGTATCTGCATGTAAACTATCTCCGAATACCATTCTTCTTAAAAAATTTAGAGAACTCATTGGAGAAGTACTCTCCCCCTCCATCTGACCTTAGGCACTTTGCATATTTCCCTGCTTGCTTTTCAACCATAACTCTAAAATTTTGAAAATGAGTGAACACCTCACCCTTCTACTTCATGAAGTATACCCACACTTTCCTTGTGTGGCCTTCCATAGACATGGTCTTCATAGGACCCCATACATCTGAATGCACAACATCTAGTGCATTTCTACTCACATTTTTGTCATGTGGAAATATATGCTTTGTTTGCTTTCCAAATTGGCATGCTTCACATATTTTCTGCATACCTTCAACTTTAAACTTTGGCAGCCCTGTCACAATTCCTTTAGTCTGCATAGACTTCATTCTCTACACATTCACATGTCCAATTCTTTTATGCCAAATGTCTGTGTCTGCAAAAATTCCTGAACCATTTGCAAACATCGTAGCACTCACTTCAAGCATGTTTATATTCAATGTAAACATTCTGCCCACTCTGTTACCTTTTGCAACCAACCTGCACTTGTCTTTAAAGCCTTCAACATAACAACCATCAAGATTAAACCAAACCTACAAACCCTTCTCAATCACCAACTGAAACCAGATTCTTTGTTATGTTCGGAACATGAAGTACATCTACAAGGTACGGCACATCTCCAACATGGGCAATTGGATGAGCAGTGTCATCCCCTGTTTCCACCACAAAACCTGGTCTTTCAAGGTTTTTCATCTCCTTGAACCACTCCCCATGACTTGTCATGTGGTTCGAAGCACCTGAATCAATGTACCATACATCATCTTTATGTGCTGCTTCAACATTTTCAGACATGGCATTAACGACATGCTGCATAAAAAACAACCTTTCATTATCCTCATTGTTTCTGCTCGAGGATGCATAGTTGTTTTGCTGCAATTTTCCATTTTGCATGTCAGCCTGCTTCTTATAACAATCTGCCTGTTGCACATGTCCAAGCTTACCACAATAAAAGCATCCACGTGTATCATTATACTGCCTTTGCCAATTTCCACGACCTCTTTGACTCCCCCTGCCTCTGAATTGGCCTCTTCCACCTGCGTGTTGTTGTTGTTGTGAATTCTGGGACTGTTGTTGTTGCTGCTCTACTGGCCATAATTTTGATTACCTATTCGGCCACCTCCTTGGCCGCGTCCACGGCTTCCTCTACCTCGTCTTCTTCCTGAACTTGTGTAGAAGGCTTGTTGCTCTGAATTGTTTTTGTTTTGTGAAGGCTGTTGGTCTTCACCCAAGCTCTTCTCTTCTATAATCAACATAGACACCAAATTTGTGAAATTGGGAATGTTTTCCCGAGTCTGAATAGACGTCTTGAACGCCTTATACTGTGGCCCGAGACCACGTAGACAAACTTCCACCTTATCATCATCATCTACTGAAATGCCAATAGATGCAAGGGATTCCACAATACCCTTGATCTTCAATGCATAGTCATTCACAGACATAATCTTTTTCTCCACAGTATGAAGTTCATTCTTCAACTGTATCTTTCGTGCCTTGGTATTCGTTTCATAGAGTTTTACCAAGGTGTCCCACAACTCCTTGGGGGACTTGGCATCTTGTATGTGCCCAATCATGGTGTCATGTATACTGATGATAGAGAGCCAATACATAAATTTTCTGGCTCCTTGGTTCCAATCCTTGAACTCTTTCACATCTGTAGCAGTTGGATTGATCTCCGGTATCTCTGGTGCCTCTTCATGCTCACCTTCTGTATAGTCCCAGTAACCCTTTCCCATCAGGAAATTTGTCAGCCTAAACCTCCAAGCATGGAAGTTGTTCTTATCAAGTTTCTCAGCAACAATCTGGTTTATGCCATCATATGACGTCTTGCCAGCAGACACACAAATTTACCAGAAACAGCACTTTGGTTTGTCCTCCTGCACAAACTGCTGTATTTTCTGCAGTGGTACTGTACTACACTTAAATGTCACAACACGTGACCTCTCAATGTGCATACATACACCCAATATGGCAACTGTTGACCTCCTTGCAGCACACACAATGTCTGCACAACCAATCTGTCTTCCTGCAGTTCTTAAAACAGAGTTTTGCAGAGAATCGATGACTTACCCGCAGTGCTCGAAATCGCCTGTTTTCTGAAAAACGGAGGTTGTAACGCGCCCGAAATACGTTTTTGGTTTGGAAATAGTTGTTCAATAGGATAGTATAGTTGCCTTGTAGCTTTACTCCCGTGAAGAAAGCTCTTCAATCAGAGATCGTTTGCCGGTGCCTCCCGTAGAGCTCCCGACAAGGGTGTCGCCACCAACACAAATAGGGAAGAGTAGATGAAGCTCTTACCCTCGTACCGCTTCCTATGCTTCTTTTGCTTATAGCTCAGCCCTTAGCATGAACCAAGCTCTAATACCATGAAAAGATGCAGGGGAGAAGAGAGCTTGAGCTCTTGCAAAAGCACACACACTCACAAAACCCTAAAAGAGAACACACAAGGTGAGAGGTTGAAAATCTTCTTCTTCTTCACTCAACACTCAACACTCAACACACCATATACAAAGATAAGAGTACACACCATATGAAAAGGTACTCAACCAAATACATACTAGGGTTGAAAATCTTCTTCTTCTTCACTCAACACTCAACACTCAACACACCATATACAAAGATAAGAGTACACACCATATGAAAAGGTACTCAACCAAATACATACTAGGGTTCTCTATAGTGTGAACCCAACTAAATGAGCTGGCGCTATAACTATGCCAGTCTCTAGAATGGCTGTCACACAGCCTGTCATCCCACTCGCCGCATATCACCCATGATCTCACCACCCATGCCAGTGGTGTAAGTGTGGGGCCTATCCCCCAGGCGGGTCATCAGTGTCCACTGCCTCACTAGATGAGCTCGATATCTCAACATACAAGTCATGCATATTATGATACTACAAGAGCTTTATGCTTTGGAAGCTTCTTTGGGAGTGGGATTGTCATGATTGTGATTGGAGCTTAGCAAAGAGCCATTGAGTGCTCCTTGAGTATATTTTAAGGGTTGTAGAGGCAAAGACTGATTGCTGCTCATCACCTCACATTGTCAGATGTCTGTTGTTGTCATCGCACTTGTGGTGGATGGACAAGGAGGAGTTAGAAGCCAAAACAAAGGCCTTGGTTTGGTCTTCCTTAGCATGTGAAATGTGTAGCCTTCTTGGCTAGTGTGTGGGGCTAAGGATTCTTCCCCTTGCACCTAGATTTGAGTGTCCCATTGGTGATCTTTTTTCAAGTGTGGATGGACAAGGAGGAGTGAGAAGCCAAAACAAAGGCCTTGGTTTGGTCTTCCTTAGCATGTGAAATGTGTAGCCTTCTTGGCTAGTGTTGTGTGGGGCTAAGGATTCTTCCCCTTGCACCTGGATTTGAGTGTCCCATTGGTGATCTTTTTTCAAGTGTGGTGTAGAGGGGAGGTTGATTAAGGAGGCGACGAGGGTTGGGAACTGGTGCTGGATTGGGATGGGTGAGGAGGGGAGGTTGATTAAGGAGGTGACGAGGGTGGGGGTGGCTCACTGGGGGTTGCTAGTGGGAGCAACTCCTCTGTCATTGTCATCGTCGTTGTCATCATCGGAGGAGGAATTGTTATCCGGGCACTTGGAGTAGAAGAAGCGGAGGGCATCATTGGTCTCTTAAAATGCAACTCTGGCTGTGAATAATCTTGAATTTGAGTGTGATTTGTAGGCAAAGGGTTAAATGCAAAATGATGATTACCACACAAATTTATCAGCATAATTTTACCAGAAATTACATTAAATCAAGGGTAACCAATTTGTACGGAATGGTTGGAATATCAAACCAACTCCGAATTGCAATCTGAAGTTATAGGGATCTGTATCAGATACCTAATGGTTAATTTGAATCCTCAATTGTACCAAAATATAGTGATTAGCACTGATCAATCACTGATTAGCAAATTAATGCTCTGTTTTGTGTGCAAAAAACAGAGTATGCGGGGAGCCTAGATCTGGGGCCTTAGACTTCAAATGAGCTCAAATCCTTTCAAGGCCATCAATAGCAATTAGTCTAGTAGAGGATTAAGCCAAAAAACACAAGATTTGACCAAACATTGAATGCTTAATCTCTATTTGACCAAACATTGAATCTCTATTTTACCAAAGTCACCTGCTGCTCTGCAGATTTGATGAAGAGCTTGGATCTCACTGTAGACTTGATCAAATCAATTTCTGACTTCACCAGCTTGTAGAGTATGCTTGAAAACCCCCGGGGCTAAGAGGAATTAGGCTGATTTGATTTGATGAAGTAGAAAACTCAGAATTTCTCCAAAAAATGCACCTGCAAATCGTGCTGTCGTCGGTGTTTTGCACTAAATTAGTTCACTTCCTTTGGGCTGTGTGTAGGCCCTTGAGTGTACTATGTACTACCTAAAAAAGCTTGGGCAATGGTTGAGCCTACAAGGAGAGGGAGATCCTCCACTGGCTGGGGGTGCAGAGGTTAGTTGAAAAAGAGGTGAAAATATTAATTTTCTACTAATCCTAATTAGCAAGGTAATTAACAAGATAATGGGCTCACAAATTGATGGATTCTAGGCTTGGCTCTGATACCATGTTAAAATTAGAGCAATGTGATGAGCTATGGTGGATCAAATGCTAGAATCAACATCATTAATAAAGTGATTAGAAGATAATTAAGATGTGATTAGTGAGTAATTAACTAATAGCTTAATGTAGGCATTAATAATCAAAAACCAGCAAATTCTCATTAGGCCAATGCCTCAATTTATAGAGTTTACATCCAAGCATCTAATCCCACTGATTTCTCCTTGATTCACTCCACCTCTTTTGCTTGATTCTCTCCACCTCTCCCAGAATATCTCTACACTTCCTAAATCTTCTCATGCTACCCTTTATTCTCTCCCAGTAGATTCTTCTCACCTTTTCACAGGTTCTCTCACATTTACACATTCTCTTTTATAGCCTCTAACCAAGGGCTTGTTCTTGCACACACCCTATTCACTTGTATATTTCAACAAGTGGTGGGCCCTTTTCATAGATTTCCAGGAAGGGTATGGCCGTGGCTTCAAGATGGTACAACTGTGTCTTTTGGAAGTTATAGTCGTGTCTTTTGGAAGGTACAACCATGTCTTTATCTACTGAGAAGGGTACGGTCATGGCTTCAATTCAGAAGAGTACGGGCATGGTGTAGTGAAGGTACAATCGTGGTGGCTAAAGAAAGGTACAGCCGTGGCTTAGTCTGAGAAGGGTACAACCATGGCATTAGAAGCGTACGGGCGTGCCTTATATTTTTGATGAGAGAACGACCATGTATTTGTAGAGGAAGAACGTTCAGCCATGGCATGGTGAAGGTAAAGCACGTGTCTTCAGGAGTGAACAGTCATGTCTTTTGGATAATATGGTCATGTCTTCATGCCATTTTTTTAACGCACCCTATAAACACATTTTATACCCTAAGGCTATGTAGCTAGCACCCCAGGTTTTGTACTGACTCCTTGCCGAGTTTACTAGAGTGAGATGGTGGCTCCAATTTGGTTTTGGCGAGGTTGGTAGCTCCAACGAAAGGTTGGGGGCCTCCATGGAGGGAGCAACTAGGGTGGGAGAAGCAAGGGGTTGAGTGGGGGTGCACCAAGGGGGGATGATAAGGGGTGGAGGAGTAGCCAAAGTTAAAGGTACATCACTGTCAGGGATAGTGGACTATGGTTGGATGGTTAAGGCATCCTCCTGAAGTTTTGCTTCCCCATTGTCTTGTACAGTAGTAGTGGTGGTTGTAAACAAATGCTATCTTGGGATTCCATTGAAATTTGGGTGATTCTAGAAGCACGGGGGTGGGAATGGTGTACCTTAGATGTCGGGGGACCCAAATTCGCCGATTACCTTCATAGAAGTGTTGAGCTTGGAGGAGAGGCTTGGGGATCGACCTGTAAGTCATTGCAGAGCGAGGCTGAGGTTTTTGGCAAGGTTGGTTCGGCTTTGTGGAAGGTTTCACCACCACAAAGGTTCTCCTATACCTTGTGGGCTTGTGGTTATCAAATTGGGGGTCATCGGGAGAGGTACGAGGAGCTGGTTTTGTCGAGGCGTGAATTTGGGAAGTGGATCTGTGAGGAATCTAAAGAGTTGTAGAGCCTTCATAATATCCTTGGGCTGCAAGGAGTTTCTTGGGTACCTAGGTGCGAGGGTTCTTGCCGTCAAGGTAGCCCTTGCCTTATTGCCACCCTTTGGAGGTACCAATGGTTTTAGCGGTAATGAGCATGTGGAAAGACTTTGGGGACCATAGGTAAATCTTCAGGATTGTCCGCTGGCAATGTTAACCCTTACCCTCTAGCTTGAATCATGAAGGAGATGAAAGGCAAGAGGCTATGTGAAAATTGAGGTTTCATGCAAAGAGAGGGAAGTGTAATTTTTGTGGTCTAATACCCAAATTTTAACCAGTAATTACTCATCACTCGGGTATTGGTTTCTAAAATTGATCATATGGCTAGGAAGCTCTTTATATACTCTTTCCACTCATGTAACTGATTTCTTAATCCTTTACTTCATTGATAATCAGAATTTCTCCCAAAGTTGCTAACTCTTAAGGCGAATTTTGGCGGCTTTATAGTCTTGTAGTAAATTGCTCATAACTTTTTGCTCGATTGCCCGTATTTGAAAGTTTTTATATAAAAGAATATAACAATCACTTACAAGAGGATAAGACACATGGGATTTGCCTTTTGATAAGAGATTAGGAGGAATTAATGTACTTGGGGTGGGTTAGGCTCATTAGTGGGGTTAGTTTGGTTAGTGGTGTTAGTACCAGTGGTGGCTTCTTTGATGCAGGTTTGGGTAGCTAGTGGAGTTGGGTGTTGATGAGGGTTCATGAGGCAATTGGGTATTCGTAGTGGGGAGAGGCCTCTTTTTGGGTATCATGGGAGAGTAGAGTGATGATGGTTAGTGGATGGGAGTGATCAGCTTGGGGTGGGTGATTGGAGGACAAGGGTTCTTTATCTGTCATTAGGATAAAAACTTGGCCGGATGCTAGTTTGTAGAGTGGCTTGCATCCCAATCAATTTGACACCGATTGTGCCCCATCCATCCACTTCCTAGAAGGATTTCTTTGCTTATGGTTCATGCAAGTATCACATAAAACTTCCCTTCCAAGGAGCTATTGCCAATGTGGAACAAGTTTGTGATTGTGCCTAAACATTGAACCGATTGTGAGGCAACTGCAGTGACTGTGGTGGCTGAGGTGTTCATTAATGGGGGACTCATGAGGGAGAGCCATGTGTCATAGGACATCAAATTTTGATTAGCTCTTATATCAACAAGAGCCAATTTTTGGGTGAAACTTGTCAGGGTGGTCAACTGCAACCAAGTGGGTTTCACTTCCTAGTCCTCTTCTTCAAGGTCCACTACTTGGGCCATGTTGACCATGATGTTTTTGCCTTGAAGATTTGCTTATCACTCTTTGGCTTCTCATTGGGCTATTTCTTTCATCTCTTCATGCTATTTCTTGTGTTGTTTTTTGGCATGCATGGCCCTCATTGAGTGGGCCATAGTAGCTTTTTAGTTTTTTAACCATTGAAGTATCCTGCCATCTCGACACCATTGAGTGTTTTGATGTGCACTGTCCCTTGTGGGGTTATCTCAGTGACTAGGAAAGTTCCTAAGCCTCTGAATTTGAGTTTCTTTTTGTGGTTTTTCATGCTTTAGAGGAGGACCATGTCGCCCTTGTTCATTTGTTTGTCTTTGAGTTGGTCAACCACTGTTTATGCCTCAGTTTTTCTACAATAATACTATATACAGCAACAAGGAGGTGTGACTCATCAAGCTTTTTAAGTTAAAAAAGGCGACAGCCCAGGACATTGCCTATGAGTTTCTCCTATATCGTAATTCTCAAACTAGGTACCACAAACTCCATAGGCATGACCGCTTAAGTACCATAGGTTAGACTAAAGGGTGTTGCATTTATGGCTACCCTATAGGAAGTGTGATATGCCCAGAGTGCGGTGGAAAATTTATGTTTCCAATCATTGCGATTGGCCTCAAATGTTTTGGTCAAGATGGCACAAAGTACTTTATTTGTGTTCTCAACTTCAACTTGCCTTAGTAGGGATAATAGGGGGAGGATTTCTTGTGGGTGACTAGGAATTCTTGTAACAAGAATTGGATCACTTGATTGACAAAGTGTGTGCCATTGTCTCTCGCGAGCTCAAGAGGGCACCCAAAGTGAGTGATCACTAATTCATAAAGGAATTTAGTAGTGGATCTTACATCAGCTTTGTGGGTAGCCCTAGGTTTGATCCATTAATGTGTAATAGTTCGTGGCCGTTATGATGTATCAAGCTTGAGTGTATCAAGCTGATGGACTAATGGGTCCTATGAACCACTTCTCAAATGGTTGTAAGGACACAACAGGGTTCAGGGGCATGTTGTCCTTAAAGCATGGGATTACCACTCGTTGGCATTCATTGCATCGTTTGACATATTCCACTACGTCTGCCATTAAGGTGGGCCACCATAGCCCTGTTGTTGTGAGGACTTTGTTAGTAGTGATATCTGCTCTACGAAGTGTCCTCCAGTGTTGGCAGAGTGGGCCTAATCTAAAAGGAAGACATATTCGTCTTTGTGGACACAGTGTCTTATGATTATGTCCTTCCCTTGCTTGTAGAGTTATCCTACAATCAATTGGTAGGAGGTAGCATTTTGAATGAGGCACCTTGCTAGGTCTTTGTTGTTGAAGAGTGGGTCAATGGGTAGGCCATTGGTAAGGAAGTTTGCAACCTCCTCTCCCCATTCAGGGATTAAGCACAGTTGAAATAAGGCAGCATCTGGCAAGTCATCACATTGATACCCACCACCATTGGGGATGCGTGACATGTGGTTAGCCAAGACATGTTGTGAGTGCTTCTGCACCATGACAGTGAAGTCAAACTCAAGTAAGATTAGAAGACATTTAGTGATTCTACTGGTGGTACAGGGTTGTTTACAAGACAAAGGAGAGCTTGATGATCTACAAAGAAGATGAACTTCATTGCCCCATAAGATGGCAAAACTTTTTAACCGTGTAGACCATAGTTGCGTTTTGCCTCGTTGTGTTGGTGATTGGCAAAACTAATAGGAAATCCCTATTGTGTTCACCAAGTTGAGCCAGTACACACCCAATTGCAAAGGCGGAGGTGTCAATGTGGACATGAAATATGATGTCCCACGTGGGGGACCTCAAGATGGGAGTGATTGCCAAGGCTTTCTTTAGGGCGTTATACGCTTGTTGGCACTCCTTTGTCCACTTGAAGATGATTAGAAGTCCATAAAGAGGGTGAGCAATGTTGGCATACATGAAGATGAAATGTCGATAGTACCCATGTCCCATGAAGCACTGGACTATTTTGAAGTTGGCAGTGGTGGTAGCTCAAGGATGAGTCGCGCCTTGTTATCATCAATGGAGATTCCTTGTTTTGAGACAATATGTCCCAAGATGACTCCGTGCCAAATCCGAAATTGGCATTTGAGAGGGTTGAGAGGTTGAGGGAGATTCGGTAGAGTCGACATCTCTCTAGCACTTTTAGCAAACAAACACTAAGTGTGCTTTTCAAGTAGAATTGAGACAGAGGTCATCCATGAAGACTTCAAGGAATTTCCAAAGATATTCCTTTGTAAGCTATGCACATTAGGCGCTAGAAGGTGCCTGGGGCATTGCTTAGCCTAAAGGGCACGACATGGTATGCATACATGCCCCATTCAGTCTCGCAAAGGTTGTCTTATGTTAATCCTTTAGATTGATTTAACACTTGGTTATATCAAGAGAATCCATTAAGGAAGCTCTAGGCTTCCTTCTCGGTGACTCTCTTGAGTACATGATCCATGAAGAGTAAGGGATAATAATCCCATATGGTGGCGGCATTGAACTTTTTGAGGTCTACACACACTTGCAATTTTTCATTCTTCTTGGACACTATCACTATGGGTGAGACCCATTCTGTGTGCTCTTTCTCATAGATAAATCCGGCATCTATGATTCTGTCAATTTCCTCCCGGACCATCTTGGAGTATTTGAGATTCATGGGGTACACTCTTTGCTTTACTGGTCTCGCTCCCTCTACCATGGGGATAGTGTGTTTGACCACTTCGGGGGTACAACTTTCATGTCTGTGTACTTCCAAGCAAAGGAATCCATGAATTCTTTGAGGCGAGAAATAAGATATTTTTCTTCTTCGGCTGAGAGGTCATCCCCTATGTAGATAGGCCTTGGATCTTCACGTGAGCTTACTAGGTTAACTTCTTTAACCTTGGCTGGACTGTCATAAGAGGTCCTTGGCTCTCCATCATGAGTTCTTTGGGCCGATTCATAATGTACAAATTGATCGACCATCTTAAAGGTTCTGAAGTGCTTCGGGACTTGTTTAGTCTCCTCAGCTTTAGCATTTTCAACTTTTACCAGTGTTTTAGCTTCCTTTTCTACAAGCACTACTTTTTTGTTATGTGCCTTGCACACAGAGTGACAAAGCTTTTAGGGTTCAAGTTGGGGGGATCAACATGTTCCTTTAATTTTGAGGGGATCGTATGGATGAGGAATGAGGCATTGGCCAGCTCCATTTGCCAAACTAGGTTAAAGTATGCATGTGCTTCAACAGCCCCCACATATTTCAACCAATGTGCTTTTGAGTAAGTAGGGAAGACATATGCCTCTTCCCTAGGGAACCGATCGGGTTTACAAGTTCTGTGTGGATGGTTTTCCCATGATGGTTCCTCCTTGTTATCATTTCTAGGCTCATGATTGGAAACTTCGGGCAACCATGCAGTGCTTAGCATGTAGAGAGACATGATTTCTTTCCCATCAACTAACCGGGTTCATGTGCGTCTTCGAAGTATGTCCAAGGTAGCAAGGATATGCATCCAATTCTCAATGTCTTCAGACTCTGGGAGGGGTGAAAATTCCATGCTATCCCTTTCCTCATCAATCATTTTGTTGCATGTTTAGCATAAGTGGAATGCAGTGGACTGGGAGTTTCAAATTAATTGTGTTCAATGCAAATCAAGCTTTTTATAAGAATTCTAATGATTAATCACAAAAAAGTTAATCTTTATGCTTAATTAGGATGCTTTTTATGTATATCTCTCTCTCCCAAAAGAATAGTCATTTCTATGACTAATTCTTAAGCAAATGAATGCTTCTCATTTTGATAAATTCTTAATTCAAAATCAATCTCTAAGCTTGTTAAGCTAGAGGTTAAGAAAATGGCTTTTTGCTCTTTTATGTTAATAAAATTATGGTAAAGCTAAACTCTAGGCTTGATAAGCTAGAGATTAAGAAAATACTATTTTTATGATCTTGTGTTAACATTATTTTAGATTATTTATAAGTAGTTAAAAACTACTTTGATTGATTCTAAATGAGAAATAGATTATCCTATTAATTTGGGACTGATTTGATTCCATAAATTGGATTTAAGTTCAAAGATAGTTCTTCTATCATAATTGTATTACAAAGCCTTATTCTTTCTAGAAATATTAAAAATTATCAGTAATAGCAGCGAAGCTATGATAAATTTTTTAGAAATTAATACATAGCTCATTTTTATGCATAATGTGAAAAGAGGACTTCCTACCATATTCTAGGATTGGACATCCTATGCTAAAAGAATGGTTTTCATCAAATTAATGGGAAACTATTTTTTAGTATTTATACATAAATAATTCATTAAGAAAAGAGAAATTTTTGGTATTTTTATTTTTATGCAAAAAGAGGAATTTCCATGATAATGGAGATCCATGTAATTAAATGGAAAAAGAGAAATTTTGGTATCTTAAAATAATAAATATTTTTATTTGAATTTTAGATAAATTTATTTTATGCATGAGAAAATTTAAATGATAAAAGAGGAGTTCCCATGATAATTCGAATTCAATCATTTAAATGGTAAAAGTGGAATTCTTGGCATATTTGAAATAATGGATATTTTTATTAAAGAAAAGAGGAGTTTTAGATAAATTTATTTTATGATAAAAGAGGAATTCACATGACATTTGGAATTCAATCATTTAAATGCAAAAAGAGGAGTTCCCATGATATTTGAGATCCAAGAAATTAAATGAAAAAAGAGGAATTTTTAGCATAATTCAAATTATGAGTATTCATCAAAAGTGAAATTTTGAGCATTATTAATTTTATTAGGAAATATGGGCACAATTGATTTTTGTAAATCCCATGAATCTTTTACTCAAAAGAATAATATTGAATATATTTCACTTGAGAAATTTGAGAAAGAATATGAAAATATCCATCGAGAAAAAGTACCTTTAACTAGGCCAAGCAATTGGCAGAAATTTAAAAAAAGTCCGATCATCGGTATCGAAGTAGAAAAAGCTACTAAATGTGATTATGATGTGAATAAGATGTGAATGGATGTGATAAGATGTGAGTGGATATTGTGAGAAGATGAGAATGTGATGTAAATGGAGGTGGATGTGATGTAAATGGATGTGGATGGGATGTGATGTGATGTAAATGGATGTGGATGTGAATGTGATGAGATGAGATTGAGATGTGATGATATGTGAAAGGATGTGATGTGATGTAAATGGATGAGAATGAGATGTGGACGTGATGTAATGTGGATGGGATTTATGCGATGTGATGTGGATGTAATGAATGAGATGGATGTGAATGGATACGATGAGATGTGAATGGATGACATGTGATGTGATGTAAATAGATGTGAATGGATGTGAATGTGATGTGATGTAAATAGATGTGAATGGATGAGATGTGATGTAAATGGACGTGATGTGATGTGAAATGGATGTGGTGTGAATCGAGATAGATGTGAATGGATGAGATGCAATGTGAATGGATGTGATGTGATGTGATATGGATATGGATAGATGTGAATAGATGAGATGTGATGTGAAATGGATGTGATGTGAATCGGGATAGATGTGAATGAATGAGATGAGATGTGATGTGACGTGAATGGATGAGATGTGATGTGAATCGCGATAGATGTGAATAGATGTGATGTGATGTGATATGGGTAGATGTGAATGGATGAGATGTAATATGATGTGACTAGATGAGAATGGATGAAGGACGATGGGAATACATATGATTGGATGTGGATTAAGCAATATGAATTGATGTAGAAGAATGTGGAATAACAAGAAATGATGTGGAACAATGTGGAAAGATGAGAGTTCGTTAGAAACTGTATTTATGACCTATTTTTAAATGACCATTTTATGTCAAGAATGGTGGGGAAGCATTTTGACTATCTTGTGAATGAGGTCATGGAGACCTAAGTGAAAAAGTTGCAACATCTGATGGAGAGTCAACGGAGGACGTCTCGCGTAGCAAGGTCGACCGAGGTCTTGACGAGCCTCGGTTTGATTTAAATGGTGAGCTTTCGGTACAGTGGATGAGGGACCAAGGAAGCGGCCTATGAGTGAAGCGCTAGGTGACTTGCGAAGAAGCCTAGAGGGTGCTGACCATACGGTGCTTGGCGGGCTGCTCTGGGTCGCCGAAGATACCCACACGTGCGTCGAGGAAGAAAATGGAACAAGGAGTTAGAGTTGTTTTCTAAACTCGGGCATGGATCTGGTTGATTGTCCTTTGCTGGTCCTCAAACGGATAAGTCCATGGCTCTTTTATTTGGATCTGTTGGTTGATCTTGCTGATCTTCAACGGAGAGTCCATCTGGATTTTTATAAGTGAATATATTTCCGGGTACTATGAGCTAGGAACTATTGAAAAAATATCATGGAGGAATTGCCCGTGCTTTCTGGGCAAGGGAAGTTTTTTCGGGTTCGATTTTGGAATAAACCAAGGGATTAGTCTCTTGTCTGGATATCCATTGCGAGGCCTCGAGTGAGAGGCTCTGCCCTGCGCAGCAAGAAGTGCTACTTTTGTTGCTAGCACCCCCAAATTCGTTGCATGGAGGGGGCAGGGATCTTTCACAGCTTGTGGTAGTCCACACAGATTCTAATTTTCATATTCTTTTTGGGAACTACTACGATTGGGGATATCCAGGCAGCTTTCTCCAATGGCATGATGAAACCCACTCTCAGTAGTCTATCAATTTATTCTTTGACTTGCTTTGCATAATTTGGGTTCATTCTGTATCTCTACTGTCTCATAGGTATGACTCCCTCTTTTAAGTTGATGCTGTGCTGGAAGAATTTAGGGTCAATGCCTTCCATGTCTTCATATGACCACACAAAGACATCTTGGTATTCCTTTAGCAAGGAAACAAACTCTTATTTGAATTCTTCTTCTAGTTTGAGGCTTATCTTCACATGCTTTTCTTCTTTTCCATCCCCTAGATTTACCTCATGTAGTTTTTTCGAGCTTACGTTTGCAGCATTGTTTTCCTGGTTCTCCTTTTGCTTTTGCACCCAATCTCAGATTTCCTGGATCTCTTCTTCTTGCTCTAGATTTGAGGCCCATTTAATTTCTTCCGCTTTCTCTTGCAAGGAGTTTTGTGAGCTTTCCTTTGGCTTGATGGTTTGAGGGATCTACTCTTGTTTGCAACAAGAGTGGCCACCAATTCTTTTGAAGAGGAAATGGTCAAAAACAAATGAATTATCAATGATTTCACTTTTTTGGCTCTAGGGAGGAGTAGAGTAACAGTGCATAAAACACTATTAACCATTTACAAAGGGGGAGGCTTTATTTATAGGAAAAAGTGAGCCTCTAACCAAGCAAATTGATTCTAAAATTTTCCATATCAGTTTGGTCAATTTTTGACCATTTTTAGGTCAGTTTAGCTTACTTTTTGGATCTAGTTGAAGCAAGAGAGAGGAGAGATAAAAATATCTCATTATTTGTGAGTTTAAAACTCAACCACACATGTGAAATAGGTGCCTTCTTCATGAGAGAAATTCGCCACACTGAGGTGTCAAAAATGCATCATTTCTTCTAAATATCTCTTCTTTTTTAACTAATAATCTTATGTGAGCATTTACTCATTTTTGGGGGATTTTTTTTTATTCTTCCATTTATCTCCTCCCTACATTTGGATTAATCTAATTGGTCCATAGGAACCTTAATTCAAAAATTTCAGAAAATCTGGACCCTTAGGCTAAGGTCCTTTTTACTTGATTTCAATTTATTCCAATTGCACATTGGAAATTTCTTTTTGAATATCTGTTTTAGGGAAAACCATTTGACACTAGGAGGATTTTTATATCCAAAAATATCTCAATTTTGAATTATCTCCCTCTAGATATTTTCTCTCTCTAGGCCAAAACACGGTAGAACATGATCTTTTTTTTATTTCAGAGAGGGGAATAATTATAAGATCAAAAGGGGAGGTTCTTACACCTGCACACCTCAAAAGCCAGAGGGAGGAATCTTACAATAACAGATGGAAGGCCTTCATCATGGAGTGCATCAAGAAAGGTATTATTCAATGTTATAATTTCAAAGTTTTGGAATTCTTTTGTAACAATGCTTGGTCTTTTGTGTTTTGTAAAGCAGATGTTGAAGATCATCCTACGGACATATCTTGGCATTGCTCTGTGAAATGTGAGTTTGTCTATTTCAACAAAGGTGATGTCGGGGAGTTGCTATTATGTTTGACAATACTGAACAAGTAAGAACGTGTGTTTTTCCATGATATTTGTAATTTATTTTTCTTTGTTCATTGCTTTATACATGCCAACTATTTAATATGAATATTCGAGGTCAATGAGTTTGGCTACGTACCGAGCACATTTGGAGATAGGGTGTTCCAATCGAGGTAGCTCGGTGAGTTAGACTTAACCACTTTGTTGGTGGAGGTAGATGATGATGGACCGTGCATTTATTAAGGAGGAGCTCACTCGCAAACGTCAATATGCATGGGAAAAAGGGGTGGTACAAATTCCTAATTCAAATCTTGATGTGGCTTGTTTTCAGAGATGAGATGGAGCATCGCATTAAGGAGAAAGCAAAGGACATGGATGATGCTGGTCCGTCAGAATTTTATAGAATAGGTGGAGGTTTTATACCAAAACAAGGCACACAAAATGATGTGCTTGGCTGACCCACACAATGGAGAGGTTTACTGGCAAGGTTTTCTCTCCCTACCATCGCATGAACCGTCCAAGCACATAGCCATAGAGGAGAAGCTATACCTTATTGGCATGGCATGTGTGAAGGATGCAAAAAAATCATATTTGGTTGGGATGCTAAACAATGAGCAGTCCAATGTTCGCGCCTTAGAGTATCTCCCAACATGGCATGTGTGAAGGATGCAAAAAAATCATATTTGGTTGGGATGCTAAACAATGAGCAGTCCAATGTTTGCGCCTTAGAGTATCTCCCAACAACTGATAAGAGGAAGATGAGAGATTGGCTCCATGTGTTTGTTTTTTGGCTGCAAATTGTAGAATTTGGTCAGGCTTTGCTAGTTGAAATCAAAACGGCTGACCAGGTCCGCCTCCCCTCTGAAAGGGAGTTTAAGGAATATGTAGTGACATGTAGGAGAAATTTCTTCAAGAAGGCATTCAAGACACACCATGGAGGGTTCCACCACAATCTATGTATTGACGAGCAACCTACCTTGAAGTCTGCTACATGCCATGTGGTGTATCAATGGCTACAAAAGCAGTTTATCTCTGGTGGCCTTGAGTCAATGCCTCCCCTGTGGGTGGCAGCAGTTTGGACATCAACTAATACTCCACCTTACATGTATGAAGATTTGCAATTGGGCCAAGTAAGTTTTGACATTTCTTGTTTAAAGTTTCAACATTTATGTGTGTGTGTGTGTGTGTGTGTGTGCGCGTGCTTATTATTAGTGTCATGCTTTTAGGCACTGTCTACCATAGAGAGGGAATATTGCCCATGGTGGCTGGACCTTGACTACAATGAGGCTCCTGAGGAAGAAATTGACTTGTACAGAAGACATATGACTTTAATGGTGATTCAACAAGACCGTGAGACCACTGTTGAGGTATGTTGTGTACAGAAGACATATGACTTTAATGGTGATTCGACAAGACCGTGAGACCACTGTTGAGGTATGTTGTGAACTCATCACACAAGCAAGTGCTTGTTTCTAATGGTGTTGGCTTTAATTTTAATTATTTCTCTTTATTCTAGCAGAACTAGCCTTCAACCTCACATGCACAGACCAGCCACTCAAGTAGTACATTTGTCACACCACCTGCAAAGGCACTGGAGGCAGCGAAGCAAGCCCAAAGGGGGGTCAATAGCAGCTCCACTACTGCTAGTCATGGTGAAGACATAGTAGATACAACACTCAAGACCCACCTAGTAGCTTCCGGTAAGTTCCTAGAGAGAAATTGACTTTGATTCCTAAATAGATTGCATCGTTGGTTGATTGTATACTGTTGTGTGCAGGCACAATGTTGGCATATTGTATGAATGTTGTTGACCTCGCTCATGACATACAGAGCCTTAAGGTGCCATCGGATATGATGGTAATTTTTTTGGAAGGATTGAATATCATATGTACTAGGGGGAAGGTAAGAGGCAAGATGGTAGACTACTGTGTGGACATGGTGTTTGGTGATTTTCCTTCAAACACCATGGTGGAGGGCTACTCTCAACAAACAAAGGTGCCCAAGTGGAATCGAGTTGATGTGGACTTGCATGCATCAACATTCAATTTAGCAAAATTTTGCATGTTTGATACTAGATTCTTTGTATGCTTGTACAAAATGGAAGAGGCACATAAGGTTGAGTCTTGTGTTGGATAGAAGGGATTCGTGCTCTTCTATCGGCAGGTGGTTCAGTGCACACCTGCCATTAGAAGGAAGAAAGGAAAAATGGAAACAAAGGTAATTAATGTATGTGATGTCTCTCCTTTTCTTACTATGAACAAAGAGTAGACCTCAGAAGTTTGGTATGTTGCTTGGAGTAGACCTCAGAAGTTTGGGGTAGGTAACATGTCTCTTCTCAACTGCATTTGTACGTTCTTCTGCTCCTAAGAGAGACCTTGAGCTTCATTCTGATCAAGTTAGACACAAATGGAACTCGGGGATGAATTTAATGTTGAGCTTGATCTTCATTCACAAGTGAGTATATTGGTAATCTCATAAAGAATATGAACATTAAACCTTCATCACTAGTAACATGTGTATGTTGGTTGTTGTGTGTGTAGAGTGCCATCTGAGGATTGGGTTAATAGAAAAGATCATCCATGGAGGGAGTGGTTGGGTTAATAGAAAAGATCATCCATGGAGGGAGGGGGGGTTGTCAAAGAGGTCAAAATCTTTGCAAGTACATTTTTTCCCTCTTCATCCGTGCTAGTGAGTCCGTCATTGATATGTTTGTTGGGACTGGCACACTAGGGCTAGCTACTGCATACATGGATCGACATGTGATCTTGATAGAGAATGATGAAGCAACCTATGAGCACCTTCTACGTCCAGATGCGATAGAGGTATATATTGTCATTGATGTATCTTGGTTTTTAGCATTGTTTATGGAAAGAAAATTCATTTTTATGGATGTTGTCCTTTGCAGATTTGATACCATTATGTGTTGCAGTGTGTAAGATTCCTCCCTCCAGCTTTTGAGGTGTAAAGGTGTAAGAACCTCCCCTTCTATTCTTGAAATTATTCCCCTCTCTGAAATAGAAGAAAGATCTTGTTTTACCCTGTTTTAGCCTAGAGAGAGATAATCCAAAATTGAGATATCTTTGGATATAAAAATCCTCCTAGTATCTAAAATGGATTCCCTTGAAATAGAAGTTCAAAATGAACTTTCCAATGTGTATTAGGAATTAATTGATGAAAATGTGTATAAGGGACCTTAGCCTAAGGGTCTACATTTTCAGAAATTTTTGGATTATGGTCCAATTAAGGTTCCAATGGGCCAATTGGATTAATTCAAGTGTTGGGATGAGATAAATCCAAAAGAATAAAAGAAAATACCCAAAAATGAGTAAATACTCACATAAGATGAAGAGTTGACTGAGTTCAAGGTTTATTAGTTAAAAATTATGAGATATTACTAAAAAATGAGATATTTTAGAATAATGATGCATTTTTGACACCTTGGTAAGGAAAGGGGGACTCTTGAGGTAGGCGCCTATTTCACGTGTGGAAGGATTTTTAATTCAAAAAAAAATGTGATATTTTTATCTCTCCTCTCTCCTGGATCAAACCAACTAAAAAAGGGAGCCAAACTAGTCCAAATCTTATCCAAATTGAGTAAAACTGAACCTCAAAAATTCTAGAACCTAGTTGGACTTGGTTAGTGGCCTCCCTCACCTATAAATTTACCCTCGGTCTTTTGTAAAAAAATATTGGAGCTATACTATGCTAGTATTATATTAAAATAATCATATTTTCTATTATCTCCCCTTAAATTTTCCTCTCTCTTGGGAGCTTAGAGCTCTCTCTCTCTACAACAACTCTTGAAGTTGCTCTTCTTCTCTTGGTGGACCAATTGATTGGTCGGGGGCTTCGCTCTGCTAATAGAGAATCAAGCCAAACTTGGAGGTAAAATCAAATTTTATGGTTTTTTCCAATTTATCTCAATGACTTTCTTCTGCTCAACCCCTCTCAAGCTTGAGAAGCTTTCTAAATAATTATTTTAATTCAAATCAAGCTTTCCCTTAAAGTCTTAATGTTTAATTAAGAGAAAGTTAATCTTTATGCTTATTTGTAATGCTTTCTTTAAGTAAATCTCTCTCTCTCTACTCATGCTAGTTTTTTAGATTTCTATGCAAGGAGAGCTTCTTCTCCCATGATATGATTGTACAAGTTTCTTTTCGAGGTATAAGTGAATAATGATTGTAGTTTTAAACTCTAGGATTGATAAGCTAGAGATTAAGAAAATGGTATTTTTATGATTTTGTGTTAACAAAATAATGGTTATTTCTTTTAGATTGTTGAAAATTTGATTTTTATGTTTATACATAAATAGTTAATTAGGAAAAAAGAAAATTTCAAGTAATTCATTTTTATGATAAAAGAGAAATTCCCATGACAATAGAAATCCATGTATTCCAATGAGGAAAGAGAAAAATTCGGAATACCAAAATAATGGATATTTTATTTAAAAATTAAAGAAAAAATTTAGTTAAATTTATCTTTTTGCATAGATAAATTTAAATGATGAAAGAGGAACTCCCACCATAATTGGAATTCAACCATTTAAACGAGAAAGATGGAATTTCTAGTGTAAAGGAATTAATGGAGATTTTTATTTAATTTTTAAGAGAAAATTTAGTTAAATTTATCTTTTTATATAAATAAATTTAAATGATGAAAGAGGAATTCCCACCACAATTGGAATTCAACCATTTAAATGAGAAAAATGGAATTTCTAGTGTAAAGGAATTAATGGAGATTTTTATTTAATTTTTAAGAGAAAATTTAGTTAAATTTATCTTTTTGCATAGATAAATTTAAATGATGAAAGAGGAATTCCCACCATAATTGGAATTCAATCATTTAAATGAGAAAAGTGGAATTTCTAGCTTAATGGAATTAATGGATATTTTTATGTAAATTTTTAAGAAGAATTTTAGATAGATTTAATTTATGGTAAAAGAGGAATACCCATGATAATTGGATTGCACTCATTAAATGAGAAAAAGAGGGATTTTAAGTTTATTCAAAAAAATAGGAATTGGTATTTAGTTAAAAGAAGAATTTTTATGATATTTAAGAAAAGATGGATTTGAGTTAAATCTTAGTGTCAAAAGATGAATTTCCACCATAATTCTACCTAATGAATTAAGGTCGAGAAATTATGTGGCATAAGGAATATCTTTGGATATTTTAATTGGAAAAATCACTAAATTGATATTTACCCAAAACTAGATGTTTATCTTCTGAAGGGAATCCTTGTTAGAACTAAACCGAATGAATTTGGTTAGACTACGAGAGGGACGGACAGTAAACCTACTTGTCCATCTCTCGATCAAGCAAAAAACTTCGTGACCAATTTCAGTTCCTAAATACAAAGAATAGACTACCGGAACTAAACTAGTTTTTCCTTTGACCGAACTCACCAAGAATCTAGTTGGACAAACATACAAAATGATGGGTAGATTACCCTCATGAGAGATCAAGGATCCTTATTATGAAACTGGGAATTATGGAAAAAGGGGTTTTTGGAACCAATCTCAAACTGGAATTGACTTGCATTGGAACCTCTGTTTTTCATTTAAAGGATTGTTTTACACCAGAATGCTGGAGGAAGCATTTAGCATGTGTTTACTAAGAGGAGGATCATTGGAACAGTTGTTGGCAGGAGTCGTCAAGGGATGTCGCTCACGGCAAAGCCTGCCGAGGTCTTGACCAGCCTCGATACGGTTAAAATGGTGCGATTCCGGTACGATGGGCGAGGACCGACGAAGCGGTCCCTGAGTGAAGTGCTAGGACACCTAAGGAGGATCCTAGAGGGTTCTGAGACCAGGCGATGCACGGGCTCACGGTTGCTAGGACACCCATGCGTACGTCGAGGAAGATTTCGGATGGACTACAAGGAAAGATTTTTGAGAACCAAATTTTGATACTGGATCTCGTTGGTTGGCCAACTGGTCTTCAACGGAGAGTCCAGAGGATACATTTTGTAATACAATGGATTCAAAATTTTGGAAAATGATGATAAAAAATATTATGATTTCTATTGAAGGATTGTTTAAAGCCAGTCGAATCTTTTATAAATGGCAATTTCATATTAGGTGTGTACGTGGTATGCCTACCTTAATTTTTCCATGAATCGCCGGCTAGGGGACGTGGGAACTCTTTTCCTTGGTACCCGGGCAAAAACACAACCAAATCTTTATAAAGGAATCCCACCAATATAGTGGTCGGGTGGTAACCCATGGGCCGGATGGGGTTAGGCTAGATTGGAGGATTCCTGTGAAACAACTAGATATGATTAGTTATGTTAATTAAATTAAATCCTGAGAAGACCTTGTTTTATGGGAGGGGATCAGCGACGCTGTGCCTTGTAAATGGGGAAAAAAGCGGTGATTCCATGGACCAAGTGCAAGTCTCTTCTTGATCTGACCATGTGACTTGAGGTTCGATCAGATCAGTTTAGCTAGTTAAGACTTTGACTCATTAGAGTAATTACCCCGTTAGAAGATTTTCCCATGGCGGAATCGCCCGTGCCTTCTGGATGACGGGTGTCTTTCCAGGCTCGGTTTTGGAGGAACCGCCCAAGCTAGCCTCTCGTCCGAACATCTGCAGGCGAGGCCCCGTGCGGAAGGCCGACGCCGCTTCCGCCGCCGAAGCCCCGGAGGGGGGATCTCACAGGAAAGATGAGAGTTCATTAGAAACTGTATTTATGATCTATATTTAAATGACTATTTTATGTCAAGAATGCTGGGAAAGCATTTTGACCATCTTGTGAATGAGGTCATGGAGACCTAAGTGATAAAGTTGCAACAGCTGATAGAGAGTCAATGGAGGATGTCTCGCGTAGCAAGGTCGTCAATCGAGATCTTGACCAGCCTCGGTTCGATTTAAATGGTGAGCTTTCGGTACAGTGGATGAGGGACCAAGGAAGCAGCTTATGAGTGAAGTGCTAGGTGACCTGTGAAGGAGCCTAGAGGGTGCTGACCATATGGTGCTCGGGCTCTGGGTTGCCGAAGATACCCACGCGTGCGTCGACGAAGAAAATGGAACAAGGAGTTAGAGTTGTTTTCTGAACTCGGGCATGGATCTGGTTGATTGTCCTTACTGGTCCTCAACGAATGAGTCCATGGCTCCTTTATATGGATCTGTTGGTTGATCTTGCTGATCTTCAACAGAGAGTCCATCTGGATTTTCCTTAAGTGAATATATTTCTGGCTACTATGAGCTAGGAACTATTGAAAAGGTCCTTGAGTGAACAGGTGGTGAGCGTTCTGGTTGCCAATGATGCTATAGGTACACCGATGAAGGAATGATTGGAAATTAGAATTCAAGCTGGATATTTTGGAGAATTATGATCAGTGATACTATGGTTTCATTAAAAGATTATTTTATGAGAATTATGATCAATGATACTATTTTCACAGCAGCTGAATCTATGAAACAGGCAATTTCATATTGGGTATGTAAGTGGTGTGACTATCTTGAAGTTTGCTTGAAGTGCCGGCTAGGGGGCCTGGGAACTGTGAAACAGGCAATTTCATATTGGGTGTGTAAGTGGTGTGACTATCTTGAAGTTTGCTTGAAGCGCCGGCTAGGAGGCCTGGGAGCCCTTTCCCTGGTACCCGGGGCAAAACATAACCAAATTTCTAAATGGATCCTATCACTACAGTGGTTGCTAATCCATGGGATTAGGCTGGACTGATGGATCCCTAAAATGAGACTCAGTTCTGTTATGTTATGATAGTTGAAGTAAATCCCGGATAACCCTTGTTCTATGGAAAAGAATCAATGGCTATGTCTCTTGATGAGGAAAAAAGAATTGGTATCTATGATCCAATTGTAAGTCTCTTCCTTCATATGACCATGAGATTTATAGGTTTGGTCGGATCAGTTTGGTTAGTGAAGACCTTGACTACGTTAGAATAAAATATCTTGGAGGAATCACCTACGTCTATTGGGTGAGGGAAGTTTTTCCGAGTTCAATTTTGGAAGAACCGAGGGATTAGTCTCTTGTCCGGATATCCGTGGGCGAGGCCCTGAGTGAGAGGCTCTGCCCCTGTGCAAGAAGTGCTACTTTCGCTACTAGCACCCTCGTAATTCGTGCGCAGAGGGGGCAGGGATCTTTCACAGTGCACCGAGTTCCTTTTTCCTCCTATGATCCTAAATGGATTACTGTCCTTTATGTCCATTATATTTACATTTGTTGTCCGCATAGAGAGCCTTGTGTGGTGTACTTCACACCTTGGTTACTCTTTTTTTTTTGCCTACCTTTAGGAGTTTAATTGCTTGGAAAGAAGATTGTACTTCCCATTTTCTTGGTCTATTTTGGACAGTCTTTAGGATGCCTTAGTGATTGATTTGGCTTTTGAACTTTTTGAGAAAAAGAGAAATGAGATTTTTTTTATTGTTAACTTGTAAAGAAGATTTTTTCTCTAAAGCTTCATTGAAGTTCACATTTAAGTATATCATAATTCTCTTATGTATTCCTTTGTGTCATGATTGCATTCTTTTGTTACGTTTATAATGGATTCCCTCCCTCCCTCCCTCCCCTCTCTCTCTCTCTCTCTCTCTCTCTCTCTCTCTCTCTCTCTCTCTCTCTCTCTCTCTCTCTCTCTCTCTCTCTCTCTCTCTCTCTCTCTCTCTCTCTCGGTCGCTCGTCGTTTGCTTGCAATGTACCACAAAAACCTAGCCCATGCTCCCTATTTGCAGCTCTCGGGGAAAAGACAGATTATAGGACCCTGCCCCCTGATCCTCTTGCTATAAGACTTGACCCTAACTGACTTCCCTCAACCCAAAGGGATTATTTATACCCTTCTACACTATTAGCTGTCTCATCCTGACTCTCAGCTTGATGCTATCTGACCACTAACTGACACTTAGCTGACCTTCGGAGCTGACACTCAACTGAACCTATCCCCAGTCAGCCAACTCTCAATACTAACTTAAACATCACTCATAATTAATCTTCTCAACAATCTTAATCAAAACAACATAACCTTCTCAATGAAAACACCATATCCCAAACTCAACCATCCACCACTCACACAACAAGTTCAAGTCTAAGCACATTGTATTCTTCATATTTGCAAAATGAAAATTAGTCTCAATAGCCCTGAGACTTTGGGTTTAAACAAGAAAGAAAAACATTAAAAATAGAGGGAATCTATACAAAGATAGCTCCCTACAAAGCAGGCTCTCTAAATCTTCATCTTCAACTCCACAGTTTCAAACCTTTTGCTGAATTCTGCAAACATCTTCTGTAGATTTCCTCCTCTCTTTTATTTACTCTCTTAGTCTTCTTCTTCTAACACAGACTACATGTGAGCATGTATTGAAAGGCACCAAGTTCCAACAGAGATTCAGAGAGACAGAGATCATGGGCTTGCCTCCTACTACAACCCTTAGCTGATCCTCTGACTCTCTCACTCTCTCTAGCGTGCTGGCCCAGCCCACACCTACTCACACAGTGCTTTGACAGACTTCTCCTTCTGAGTTTTTCTTCCATTTGGGTCTCTCCTTATTCCTCTCTCTGTGTCTCTATCGATCTCTAACAAAAACCTCTTTTCTATATCACCAAAAAAGACTTTTTTTTAACCTTCCTTCCTAAAAGAAAATGTCGACCGATATCTTTGATCTCCTTATTCCCTTTCCTGTTTTGTCACCTTTGTTCTTCTGTGTCTCCCAGCATCTTCATGAATAGCTTCCCTTTTAGCAAGTGTATGGCTTACCCACATGCCCCGACTATTTAGATTGATTTCAAATTATGTTAACCATCTTGGTCAACAAAAGTTTATTTTACACCAACATACGTACATTGCATCTTCCTATCCATCATGATTGCATAGCGCACAAAAAAATTATGTAGACCATTTTGGCCATCTCAAAAGCTTATTTATGTACATTTCATCTTCCTATTCATCACATGATTGCATAGGGCACAAAGATCCTGTCACATATTTGCCCCAACCCCATGGTGAAACACTTGAAGTGTTTTACTCGGTCTTCTTTACTCTACATGACTCTGATGTGGTATGGTGTTAACTGCAAACCATTGACCCTACTTGGATGCATCTTGCCATCAAGGACCTTCAAAAAAAAGCTTCATTCACAACATAAGGACCTTCCCACTTCACTCTAAACTTGTTTTGGAAAGTGGTATCAAGAGCACTATTATATCTTGACATAAGCATACCTTCTTCCAAATCCTTTACCCAGCTTCTCATTATTGAATGCTTTAATTCTCTTTTGACTAGTCTTCTCATAACACTTGATGGCTTCCTCCCTATCCAAAAGAAGAGAGTGCGAGTTGGTCCATCTCTTCTTCTCTTGTTCCTCCTGTGCTAAATCATGCTACAAGATAAAATCAAGTGAAGGGAGCATGATATTAATAGGCAACACACACTTATCACCATAAACTTGATGATAGGGAGTGAATCCTATAGCATTCTTTTCTGACACCCTGTATGAACTTAAAGCCCTATCCAAATACATATCCTAATCCCTTGGATGTTCTTCCACAAGCTTTAATAACAACTTTTTTAATACACCATTAAAACTTTCCACAAGCCCACTGCACTGGGGATGATAAGGAGTAGTAAACATGTGCTTTATGCTCAACATCTTGGCAAGATCCTTCATCACATCAGCTCTAAATTCTCTTCCATCAGTACCAGCTCTAAAGGGACTCTAAAACGACAACAAATCATCTCATAAAGGAACTTACATACATGTTTTGTTGTAGCACAATAGCCTTGGCCACCTAGTAAGATACTCTACTACAGTGAATATGGTGCCTTTTGTTTCTGGTTCATGATGGAAGAGGTTCTATAACATCCATACCCCACTTTTCAAAAGCTCCATAACTCAAGATATGATGCATAGGTTCTGGAATCAACACCATTTTTTGGAAAGCCTAACACTCATGAGACAACTCCTATACTAATGATTAATATCCTGGTTCATGCTTGGCCACATGAGCTTGGATGTCAAGATCTTTCTCTTTGTGATGTCAAATCCACAATGGCCTCCACATCCCTCCTCATGGCAATCCTTTAAGAAATCTTGAATCTCATCACATGATATAAAACTTTTCGCATAACACCATTAGTCCCTTTGTGATAAAGATGATTACCAATCAAAACATACCTCATGGCTCTCTTGACAATGGCTTTCCTCTTTGAAGCATCCAAGTTCTTTCTTGCAAAACTTATAAGAAGAACATGCTCTTCCTCATGAAGGGACTCTCTACCTTGATATACAAAGGCTCTTGGACATAGCATGCACATCTTTGGTAAAGATTTGCTCTACCAATTCACAGGTTCTCTTGTTGTTATCCCTGGATACATGCCATATTTGAAAAGCCTGAAAGCTGTTAAGAAGCTTTCTTACCTTAAAAAACCATCCCTTCATCTCATCTTTGTTGACCTTCCACGTACCTTGCATTTGTCTTATGATGATGAGCATGGTATCACCTTTTATGATTAGCTTTTTGACTTCTTTTCTTTTGCACTCTTCTCAAGACCCAAACATAGGCTGAAATATTCAGCCTCATTGTTTCTCTTTACCTCTATCTCTTGATAGCTATACCATAGCTCTTTCCCTTGCTCATCAACAAAAACAAATCATACTCCTCCTTTTCCAACACTTCTCTTAAAATCTCCATTAAAAAAAATACCATCGATGTCCTACAACTATTCATGCAGGCTAGGACTAGTATAACCTGCTTCTTAACATCCTTGATAGACTTGGGTCTTACCTGAACTTCCGTGTAGGTGAGCATATCAGCCATGTGAGCTCACACTATCCTCTTTGATGAAACTCATATCAAACTCTTGAAGAGACATAATCCACCTTTGCACCTTTGGATTATCACCTGGGTATCTCAGCATTAAGAATCCCAAAGGGCATAATGTTGTAACAAAACATCCCCAAGGAGTGATAAAACTAGCCCTTTTTGGTCTTTTGAGGTTATTCTAAACTGAAAATAGCCACTAAATCCATCACAGATTGAATACCTCTCATGCCTTGCAACTTGGTCTATTGTCTCATCCTGAAATGGGAGAGGAAAGTGATGCCTCTTCGTGGCTCCATTAAGAGGTTTGTAATCCACACAAACCCTCCATTTATTACCCTTCTTAGGTACAATGAAGATAGGGGAACCCACTCTACATCATCAATCGGGTATATAAAACCAACTTGCAACAATTTGGTGACTTCTATCTCCAAAACCTGTTTTTGAATAGTACCTAGCCTCCTTAGCTTCCTGAGTCACTGTCAAACATAGCCTCTTCAGTTATGACACACTGGGCTCCCCCATCAATGTAAACCTTGCTCACCTTCGTGCCATGAATGCAAACATCCACAATAGAAACTATATCAAAAAACTTGCTCAATTGAACTACATTAGCCTCATGTATTTTAAATCTAGCTCTCCTAACACTAGCAAGCTTATGCCATTATCTACTTATGCTAGAATTCATTGTCTCCTTATGCTAGAATTCATTGTCTCCTAACACTAGCAAGCTTATGCCATTATCTACTTATGCTAGAATTCATTGTCTCCTTATGCTAGAATTCAACTGTAAAAGTTGACCACCATAAGTGATATCAGCCTTCCTATGTTGAACATCAGCCAAGGAGACTATAAGAAGGGGGTTGTTCCTCTCCCAAATGGAAGTCGTCCATGCCAATTTTCCTTCTTCTAGCCCTTACCTTTCCTTGCTTGCTAGATTTTGCTTGTTCCATTGGTTGCCTTCTGCTTCTCTTGCATTTTCCTGGCTCTTGTTTCCTTACCTGCATCCTCAGATTTTGATCTTTGCACCCTAATTTTATTATTGGCCAACACATAAGCCTCATCTTCCTCTTCCACAATTGCGTCAAACATACTCACATTACCCAATGGAACTTAAGGTTGCATTTGTCCTTGTGCAGGCACTTGATTCCCATTAAATCCATCCCTATTGCCATCATCCCTATTACCCTTTGGTCTTTGAATAATGGGATATATACCTCCTCGCTCTCTTCTTGGTTGAGGACATTGAGGTGCTATATGACCCCTCTCTCCACACACAATTATAGCACTGGACATGCTCCATTCTATTTCTTTGCTGTCTCTCCCCTTATGGCCTTTTTACTTGGTTTTGAATCACCTGCATGATGGCAAGATTCAAGTTTTCGATCTGTTCATTCAATCTTTGGGTTTCTTGATGATGAAGACCATATTGGCCTCTATTTGGCTCTATAACCCTTGGAGTCTCCACATGGGGTTCTATTAATCCTAACACGAGATCGAATTATTCAGATAAATGATTAATTTATTCCTCATTGGAATTTGTAACTAATTTAGAAATCAGTTAAGTGAATATTCAAAAAAAGAAATTCAGTGAAATAGTAACTGAATTATCAAACCTTTTCGAGAAAGATAGTTCAGAAAAAATCTTATCCAACGCGAACCGTGAATCAGACTATGACCAAGACCAGACTCTTTTGTCAGTTTCAAGAAAAGAAGGTGTGACCAGTTTAGAAAAATACATTCAAGACTCCCGCCAAATCTGAAACTAAATTTGAAACCCTTCGAAATGATCTGTGGATCAAGGTTATAGAATTCAAGGAATTCTGTATGAAATTCAGAATTGCGACCAAGAAGTTTTGGGGATACTGATTCAAGAAATACTCATTGTATTCAAAAGAAAATCAAACTGAAAACTTGCATAGAAAAACTATTTTCTTAAAGGATTGTCTTACGCTAGAATGCTGGAGGGAGCATTTGGTATATGTTTTTCTAAGGGAAGTTTGGTTGCAAACAGCTGGCAGGGAGTGTTCAAAGGACAACTCATGCGGCAAAGCCCAGGTCTTGACCAGCCTCGGTATGGTTGAAAAATGGTGCGCTTCCGGTACGATGGATGAGGGCCGATGAAGCGGTCCCTAAGTGAAGTGCCAGGACACCTAAGGAGGATCCTGGAGGGTTCTGACGACCAGGCGATGCACGGGCTCGCGGCGGTGCCTAGGACACCCATGCATATGTCGTGGAAGATATGTATGTTGGACGAAATGATTATTGTAATCTGTTGCTGACCAGTGGGTCTCAACGGAGAGTCTAGAGTGATACTGTTTTTTTAGAAACAAGGAATTGGATGGAAATTTTGAGTTATGATATCTGTAACCAATAACTGTTTGTCAATGGATTATTTTATATGTTAAAGTTTTAAAGAGGAGTGTGTGCATATCTGTATTCGAAAGCAAAATTTAAGAAAGACATTCAATTATGGGTGGGTGAGTAATTGTCTGGTTCTACTGATGCCAGTGGTTGGGTGGTGGCTAACCCATGGACCGCAGGCTGGAATCAGTGGAGTTTTAATAAATAAATTAAAATAATAGGAATACGCTTAGAATTTGAGTAGTTAAATAAAACCCTGAAGAAATCCTCAAATGAGTAGATCAACGGCTGTGCCTGATTTCGGTTAGGAAAAAAACCTTGATTTCCTCAAATGATTAGATCAACAGCTGTGCCTGATTTCGGTTAGAAAAAAGCGTTGATTTCTTCAAAGTCAGTGATAGTTTTCCTTATATCTGGTTTAATCAGGAGAAGGATAGTTTAATGTCTTGAACCCGTTAATTTGTTAAGAAAATAAAAAAGGTGGAATCGTCCCCGTTTTTCGAGTAAGGGAAATTTTTTCGGTTTTGGCTTCGTGTCTGGACATTCGAGGGTGAGGCCCTGAGTGGGAAACCCTACCCTGCGCAAGAGAAAGCTATTTCTGCCTGTTAGCAACCGGGAATCCGATGCACGGAGGGGGCAGAGGGGTCCCACAGCTGGTATCAGACAGCTGGTATCAGAGCGTTGTTGTAAGTTTACAAAACAGCAGCAAAATTGCTTAAAATTTTAAAGTAAATCTGGGACATAATGTTTTCACTTGTTAAGATGATGTTTGAAATGAACTTCAAAAATTAAAAACTTATAAATTGAACTGGATTTTTTAGATGGATGCTCCAAAATCTGTCTAGCATTCCTGGACTCTTCCCCAGAGTCAGGATATGATCGCCTTTGCCTTTCAAAAATCTCATCAACTACAACCCGAGAAAGCAAAGTGAGACTCGCTCGAGGATCTATACTTTCCTGATCCAGTAGAGCGACATGAGCATATGTGGTTCTCTGGAGGGTAAAGTATTAACGTCAATACCAATCAACGTCAGCGACATGAGCATATGTGGTTCTCTGGAGGGTAAAGTATTAACGTCAATACCAATCAACGTCAGGGAATCAGACAGAATATCTCACTATCCATGATCTTGATAAGACTAGGAGTTGTTCATTATGTACAACTATATAATCATTCACCTCGGAATTTTAGAATTTCTTGTTGTATTTTTAGACTTCTTAGTCGCTTTATTCCTAGGAGTAGAATTATATCACCATTATCAGTGATGAATCGTGTATATCATAGCATGTCCCCATCGCAGTATTGCCTTTTTATGCATACGCAATTGAGGCAGTGACTTTTGGAGCCGAGACGCTCTATGTATATATCAAAAACTTTTGATAATAAATGATGTTTTGCAAAAGATTCCAAATTGTTTTCATGGTTGTGAATATTGGTTAATAAAATTATCAGAGTGAATCATGTTTTCAAGAATTATGATGGAATATTTATTTGTTTAAGAAATAAATCTCAAAAATTAAATAGCCATAAATCTGTTGACAAAGTTAAGTTGACACAAATTATCATTTTGTCAGAATCATGAGGCACGTGGCCTGTGATCTTAGGCAGCTAGATCCTCTTACCGATGATGAAGAGTTAGATTCGGAGACGATGTTCGTAAAGCCCTGCAACCGATCCCAACCTGGTCCCCTTCAAGGGTGAAGGGAAACAGTTAGGAGAAGTAGTGGAAAAATGGATCGAGGCAATGGAAGAGTATTTTGATGTAACCGGTTATAACAAGAGAAGCAAGATGGCTCTCGCCAAATTGAAAATTGTAGAAACGGCCAGAGTTGCATGGAAGAACCATTTCCAGACAAACCATCTTGACCAAAATACCTAGACCTAGTCATATCTTAAGGCTTACCTCAAGAAGAGGTTTTGTCCTCCGAGTTTCTTGGAAACCAAAATGAATGAGTTCTTGGAACTGAAGCAAGATAGTCGGACGATTGAAGAATACCATCAAGCATTTGCCCTTCTCCTAAAATATTCTCCACTTTTGGATGAAGAGCAGCTGATGGCCAGATTCATTCGAGGGATGAACGAGCCATTGGATACTTTAGTGAAAAATGCCAAACCAGTCTCAATGGCAGAAGCTGTCAGAATTTGGCAAAGGATTTTGCCAAAGCATTTGTTGTTAAGGTCCCGCCGAAGCCTACACTCTCAAACTTTAAAAGGTTCTAAACTTTAAAAGGTTCCAAACCCCGGGAAGTGCTTCAAACTTTCCACCCCTAAAAGAGGCAGCAAGGCCGTAATCAAAATCAAGATGCTGGGAGATTCAGAAGTGAAGGAAGACCCTTCCCTCAAAACACTATCTCAGGAGCCCCATCTCTTTCAAGGATTCAGAGGGATGAGCTCAGAAGTGAGAACATGTGTTTCGGGTGTCAGGGTTTCGATCACCAGCCTAAAGACTGCCTGACTCCTGCCATGTCAAGGGGACATGGAAGTCAAGGACCCAGAGTGCAAAGACCAGCCCCTTCGTATCAGTCAACAATCTCGCCAAAATCAGGGCAATCCCAGGAGGACTCCAGCTTAACCATTTGCCTCTGTTCAGAGAGTAATCTCAGAACTCCCTCCCAGAACTGGGGTAACCAAAGAGAAAGAGTTCCGCCCCAATCTATAAAGCAGCCACAGCAATTACAATAGCAGAAGTAGTGGAAGAGGAAAGAGGTCAGATTTATGCCGCAATGGAAAACCAAGGGCCAAATCGTCAATTCTCTGTCATCCATACTCCAGCTGAGTATAAGGGTAAGCCATTTAAGCTTTTGATTGATTCAGGCAGTACTCATTCATTTATTTCCCCAGGATGCTTGTGTAAGCTAGTCTTAGAATGGAAATCAGGGAAACCTATGCAAGTTGAATTGGCCAGGGGAAGATTCTTTTCACTCACCATGAGAGACAGATTGTATTCAGTTTAATCTAGATGGGAATATAACTGACTACCAGTTCAAAGTCTTACTTTTGGTAGTTTTTTATGGAATCCTTGGAATGGATTGGCTCCACAAAATCAAGCTGACATTCACTGTCACAATGGGACCATTTCCTTCCGTGACCTTCACGGGAACAAAGTTCAAGGAACTGGAATTTTCGGATCCCCAGATTTGCAATTAGTAAAAGCTTCTAGGTTACTGAAAGGAATTAGAAAGAAGCAGCTCATTTATGTTGTAAAATTGAATCCAATAGACACAAAGTTAAAGGCTAAAGAACCTGAATGGTTAAGTAAGTATGATGATTTATTCCCAGTAGAGCTAATTGAGATGCCTTCGATTCGGGAAGTATATCATGAGATAGAATAGACCTTTAGAGCTCAGCCAATAGCCCAGCGCACGTACAAAATGCCAGTCCCTGAAGCCATCATTGAACTCAAGGAACAGCTTAGGCAGCTATTAGAACAAGGGTTTGTAAGACCCAGTGTTTAACCTTGGGGAGCGACGCCAGTTCTCTTTCAGAAAAAGAAGGATGGAATGCTAAGACTCTGTGTAGATTACAGAGGTCTCAATCAGTTTGACACTTAAGAATAAGTCCTATCCCCAGAATTGTTGAGTGCAATGGTTCCTCCATGCGACTCTGGCTGTTTCCATAATTTCAATCTAGCGAGAGCCATCTTGCTTCTCTTGTTATAGCCGGTTACATCAAAATACTCTTCCATTGCCTCGATCCCTTTTTCCACTACTTCTCCTAACGAGAAAGATCACATTAACCTCAATGCCATGGGTGCTTGCAAGATGGGGGAAGAAGGAGAATCTACTAACTAATGTGTGTGTGTGTGTGTGTGTGTGTGTGTGTGTGTGTGAGAGAGAGAGAGAGAGAGAGAGAGCATGAATCAATAAGAGAAAGAAAGTATGCAGGCTATCAACCACAAGAGCAAGAGAACTCAAACTCAATTATGATTAATGGGATAGTTCAAGTTTCATTAGTTCAATTACGATTAATGCGATAGTTCATGTTTCACTAGTAGTTACTCTCCTAATTTTAAACATATGCTCACAAAATAATGTGATTGGTGTCCTTAACAATACTCAAATCACTTCAAGTGTGTGAGATAGGGTTATAGGTAAAGTAACAATATGTAAGAAGAAATTCCATGGACTATTGATAGCTTATATGTTGATGGATCATTAACCTAACCTTCCTATCATGTGTACATGCTAGGGCATAGGGGGTGCGCCCACTTAATTGAACACCCTTTGGAGCACCCCATCACCTTCACCATCGTACAATGTAACTGATGTTAAATTTACAGCAATGTGATGAGCTGTGGTGGATCAAATGCTAGAATCAACATCATTAACAAAGAGATTAGATGATAATTAAGACGTGATTAGTGAGCAATTAACTGATAGCTTAATGTAGGCAGCATGGGTAATCAAAAACCAGCAAATTCTCATTAGGCCAATGCCTCAATTCATAGAGTTTACATCCAAGCATCTGACCCCATTGATTTCTCCTTGATTCACTTGCTTGATTCTCTCCACCTCTTCCCAGAATATCTCCACACCTCCTAAATCTCCTGATGCTACCCTTTATTCTCTCCCAATAGACACTTCTCACCTTTTCACAGGTTCTCTCACATTTACAGATTCTCTTTTATAGCCTCTTGCCAAGGGCTTGTTCCCGCACACACCCTATTCACTTGTATATTTCAACACCTCCCCTCAAGTGAATACTCCTAGCACACCTGGATCCTATACCAAGTTTCCCTCTTTAGTCCGCGCGACCAGTGCCTAGCACACCTTCCCTCAAGTGAATAATCCTAGCACACCTGGACCCTATACCAAGTTTCCTTCTTACTTGATAGTCCGCGACCAGTGCCTCAAGTCCCTAAACTCATAGACCTTGACAATCTCTCTCTCTCTCTGTCCAAGGCTACTACAAGTGCCCATTACCTTGACTAAAGTGCTCACACATACATGTACCACGCGGCCTACATCATCGGTGGCTCAGAGGTGGTTTTACTCTGTTGGGGCAGGTTACATTGGGTTTTCTCTCTCTCTCTCTCTCTTAGAGAATTTTCGCATGGCTCCTCACTTCTTGGAGCCTCACATCTTCTCTTGTCTTCAGTCTTCTTGTCGTAGCTTCTCTTCACGCATCCATGTCTTCCTTCAATGCTTCGTCTAGCTCTTCTTCTCGGTGTTGATCTTCCTCTTGGAAAGAGATGTTCTTTTCTTCTTTCATGGATGAGCTTGACCGTTAGTTCTTGCTCCAACATGTTTTAATGTATTGTTAATAGTTCTTTTGGGCTTTTGATGTTTATCTTGTGTCATTATGTAATGCAAACCCAAATCTATGCGGGAGGTCTTGCCTCTTGCCTTATTCTAGACAAGGGTAGTGTTTGATCCCATTTTTAAATGATGTAATGTACCCAATACATAATGCATATAGCATTCATTCTTATGCACATTCCCAAATGCAACTCTGGCTGTGAATAACTTGAATTTGTGTGTGGGTTAAATACAAGATGATGATTACCACAAATTTATTAGCATAATTTTACCAAAAATTACATTTAAACCAAGGGTAACAAATCTGTACGAAATGGTTAGAGTGTCAAACCATCTCCGAATTGCAATCTGAAGTTATAGGGATCTGTATCAGATACCTAATGGTTAATTTGAACCCTCAATTGTACCAAAAAATAGTGATTAGTGCTGATTAATCTCACTGATTAGCAAATTAATCTCACTGATTAATCTCACTGATTAGCAAATTAATCCTCTATTTTGTGTGCAAAAAACAGAGTATGCAAGAGTCCAGATCTGAGGCCTTAGAGTTCAAATGAGCTCAAATCCTTTCAAGGCCATCAATAGCAATTAGTCTAGTAGAGGATTAAGCCAAGAAACACAAGATTTGACCCAAACATTGCAAGCTTAATCTCTATTTTTACCAAAGTCACCTGCAGATTTGATGAAGAGCTTGGATCTCACTGTAGACTTGATCAAATTCAAAGCTGTCTTCACCAGCTTGTAGAGCACCCTTGAAAACCCCTAGGGCCAAGAGGAATCAGGGCAATTTGATCTGGAGAAGAAGACATTTCATTTTTCCCTCAAAAAAATGGTACCTACAGATTCATGATTTTCGGGAGCTGTAGAAGGCGGTTTGACGTTTTGATTGAATAGGCTGAAAGGTGGGCAAGGTAGCTATGCTTGCCTAGAAGCTTTTGCCCTAATGTTTCTTCTGGAGGGAGATCAAGCCCTTCCATTGGCTAGGGGTGCAGAGAGCTAGTTAAAAAGAGGTAAAAATATTAATCATCTACTAATTCTAATTAGCCAAGTGATTAGCAAGATAATGGGCTCACAAATTGATGGATTCTAGGCTAGGCTCTGATACCATGTTAAATTTGCAGCAATGTGATGAGCTATGGTGGATCAAATGCTAGAATCAACATCATTAACAAAGAGACTAGACAATAATTAAGATGTGATTAGTGAGCAATTAACTGATAGCTTAATGCAGGCATGGGTAATCAAAAACCAACAAATTCTCATTAGGCCAATGCCTCAATTCATAGAGTTTACATCCAAGCATCTAATCCCACTGATTTCTCCTTGATTCACTCCACCTCTTTTGCTTGATTCTCTCCACCTCTTCGCAAAATATCTCCACACCTCCTAAATCT
Organism: Cibotium barometz; assembly: GCF_041138505.1. NCBI lineage: Eukaryota > Viridiplantae > Streptophyta > Polypodiopsida > Cyatheales > Cibotiaceae > Cibotium > Cibotium barometz. The sequence continues at coordinate 24,395,192 of NC_141103.1, read as the reverse complement.
CCTCATGCTACCCTTTATTCTCTCCCACTAGATACTTCTCACCTTTTCACAGGTTCTCTCACATTTACAGATTCTCTTTTATAGCCTCTTGCCAAGGGCTTGCTCCCACACACACCCTATTCACTTGTATATTTCAACAACTGATTATTATCATTCCTACGATACAACTACAACAATGATATTCTCTATCATCTTGCAATCTTCATGTTTAGGACAAGCCTAAACAATTGGTGATCCTACAGAGTTTTGTGCATGGCTTGTATCTTGGTATGGATTTTGGTATAGCACCATGCTTGGTCTTGCGTCGGCATGGTGCGCCGATCATGAGCTCCCACATTTCTTATTATCATGATTAATGGGGAAGAAAAAGAAAAAGAAGTGTGAAATTTTGTTAGAGAGGGATCACAGAGCATCTGAGTGTGCATTTTTGAGTGCACCTTGTCGAAAGGGAGATCAATGCAAATATTATTACATGGTAGATTTAGCCACGGAGTTATATGGGATCATTAAATATTTTCACGAAGCATCATCATCTATAAAGCTAGGAGAAAACTTTGTGATTTTTCAAATACCCTCGTTAATGCATATGATTATCGAGAGAGGGGTAGACATAAGTCTTGTTTAAGTTTGAGGAGGATAGAAACCCTGCAATCAGTAGTAGAGGAATTAGAGGAAGCTTATGAGAGTGATTTAGAGTCAAATAGTGATGATGAGAGTGATGTTGACCTTGATGAGAGTGATGATGAGAGTGATGTTGACCTTGATAGCCAAGATATTGGGATGGATATGATGGGAGTTGAGAGTGCATGGGAAAACCAAGAAGGCTCGAAGTGCCAGGAGGAGTTCAAGCTTCACATCAGATATATCCCATGGTTTGGTGGATGGTCAAGATAATCAAGATGATAGATATGCCGATGTGCATAGTTTTGACTCACATGTCTGTGTGATGATGTCATATTGCCTTATGATTTTGAGAGCATTGATGATGTGGTAGAGGATGGATGCCATGATGATATGGAGTATGCTATCCACACGATGATGGTGTGATTTTTGATTTTTTGGAGGAGGACAGTTCTATGGTTGATGATAGCTAGGTTTCTTCTCATGTTTATGCTGATGTTTTTACACATGATGGGGTGATGCATAGTGATATGGTGGATGATGATCTCATCCAGATTCTTGATGATGATCCAGAGGAGCGAGCTTTGGCTAGTATTGATATTGATGCATATATGATGAGTATCTTTGGCTCTATTTATGGTGATCCAATTCTTCATGCGAGTGTGGAGACTCACATTGAGTCTACTACACATGATCCAGATGTGGAGGCTCCATTGATTGAGCCTATTATGCATGATGGTGATGACCACATTAATATGATCTTATTTGATGGTGATGACCACATTGATATGATCTTATTTGATGATTCTCCAGGTTCACATGATATTGACTTTCATGCCGATCATGTTGATGGTGCAGTGATTATGTGGTTTTTACTATCTTTTGATCATCATGCTGATGATGTTTCCCTTGATGATGATGTTTCTCATGATATTATTTTTATGATGCCATGGTGGTCCATGATATGTGTTCCATGCATGATGGGATCCATGTTGATGGATTTTTCCATGTGATGGAGGGTTTATTCCATTGTTATCCATACAAAAGTGGCTCTACAGATATTCACAAGAGATATATTCAGCTTGTTGCCTATGATGGGTAACAAGGCATGCAATTATTCATGGAGTTTTTTCTATGCTCTTTCATATGATGTTTATTCATGCATATACTTATGGATTATATGGTGCAACATGAGAGTATGGATTTTTCTATGCTATTAGCATGCAGATATCATACATTTATGGTTTTATGTGTTCATTTTCTTTGATGAGGATATTGTCATTCTTGGAGCATATATGTTTCTTGAAGGCCCCCTTGTGCATGGTAGTGCATTGGGAGGAAGGGCAGATTTATGATATCACTTTGATTAGTGACACACATGTTCTTCATGAGGATATTTATGCGGATCATAGTCATGATGATCATGGCGATTATTCTTTTGAGATGATATCTATTATGATGTTGTATCCGAGTTAGAGTATTATGATGTTCTAGATTATATTCTAGTGGAGGATCATACTCTTGATCTAGTACCTTTGGTGGATCATTCAGATTTGATGATATTCTCTTTGGAGGATGATCCGACCATCCATGCTTTCTTGATGTAGATGCTTAGATCTTATTTTGCATGGTTTTATGGTGATGATCTTTCACCATGTGCTTCATCAACTTATTATTTTGGTGGTATCCCTTTCTTGGCATGTGTCCCAGTGTCGCAAGAGGATTGGCATTGTTATATGTACCAGTTTTCTGGAGGAATCGACATATCTTTATGGTGATAGGCTAATTTTGGCCTATGATGCAAATGTTGGAGCTTCATGCAGACTCTTATATGTCAATTTTACAGGGTCCACTCCATGCTCTTGGAGTATTCATATTGTATGATATAGCATGGTATTGCATTTACCCCATGGGATTTTATTTCTGGCATACCACTATTATACTGGTGGGTTCCCTTGAGTCCACATTACAGATTACCCACCAGGTGTGCCAGGTGTTAATGGCTCATTAGCCTAACCTACCCATAATGTGTACATGCTAGGGCATAGGAGGGTGCGCCCACTTGCACCCCTTCAGAGCACCCCATCACCTTCACCATCGTACAATGTAACTGATTATTATCATTCCTGCAATACAACTACAACAATGACATTCTCTATCATCTTGCAATCTTCATGTTTAGGCCAAGCCTAAATACTTGCACTCACCTTTTATGTTATAAGATTACAATTACTTGTTGATAAACTTTATCATATAATCTATAGATGTATGGACTTCCACCTCACTGAGGCAAGGCGGTACTAGGAGAGCATGAATGACTCGAAACTAGAGAAATAGACAAGAAATATATTACAGGTTTGGGTGGGGCAGCCATGTAATTCCCCAATTACCTTTTGCACTCACCTACTTAACACACATAATTTCCCATAATTCCAATTACCTTTTGCATCTACCCGCTTAACACATATTTTATAAGAACTAAAAAGCCACCTAGTAGAATAATAAGAAAAAGCACGACACAAGGTATAGATATACTAGAAGGCATTCATTTAAATACCATGCATAGACAAGTATGATTTCAAGTTGACATTATGCTACCACTTGAAACTCTAAGTGAGGCTAGGGTAGATAAAAAACTAGAATGAACTCCATGATTTATTAAGGTAATTAACGATACAATTAATTAAAATTAAGGAGACACAATGCTAGCATAAACAAGACTCAATTCTCATTACTAAATTCAACTCTCAAAAAATGAGATTTGGGACATCTTTTTACAGCTCTCACCTGGAGTATCTAGATCCTAAATCAACTCTCCTAATATCTCCATCAATCACCTGAATCAACTCTCCTAATATCTCCATCAATCACCTAAATCAACTCAGTCACCTCTTAAATCTACTCAATCACCTAAATCAACTCAATCACCTCCTAAATCTACTCATGACCCATGTGGCACCCCATATGTCCCCTAACCTTCTTAATAACTTACATCATATGGAATCTTCCCTTTGACATTTCACTTTCACCTTTACAATCACCAAGTAATCTTGTAGCAATAAACCTTTACATGCACAACATTCAAAGTGGAGAACCCTGGCCTCCCCTCCCACAACAACAAATAGAGAACACAAATGCCTCCCTTCAATGCCAATACACATGAGGCAACACCTACCACTCCTACACATGAGGCAACACCTACCACTCCTACACATGCATACCCATCAATATTTGAACACCTCGCCTTTGGGGATGCATGTGCCATGCCATGTCATCTCCTCGTCCTTGGGTGTGACTCTAATGTAGAGTAGGGGTCAAGAAGACAGGTACCTCATGTTATTGTAAATGAAGGCCAAATTACACCAAACTACTCCAAATGAAGGCCAAATGATGCATGTCTCATGCCATGTCGTCTCCTAGTCCTTGAAACACCATCTCCCTTGGGTGTGACTAACATAGAGTAGGGGTTAAAGACACCTCATGTTACTCCAAATGAAGGCCAAATTACGCTAAAGCTAGGTGCACATGCTCTCATAGTTGGAGTGCTTGATTTGCATTAATGTGTATCCCCATTTAGGTACCCAAGTCCCCAACCTTCAGACATGCACACACACATATTCATTGCTCTTTAGGTTATAACCAATTTGGACCATAAATCTAGGCATGGTGCCCAAACACTTTGCTACTTCTTGCCAAGTGATAATCAAGAGAGAATCTTGGTTAAACCTTGTTGTTTAAATTTTTGATTAGGTACAAAACATGCGGCGATATACACAATAACACAAAAGATGTGGTGAATATTAAAATCAATGAAGTTGTTGATGTGTTTGATGAAGCACTTGACGGGTGATGCCTGAGTTGATGAAGCCAGTGAAAGGAGCTTGCCAAAGCCATGTCAACAACCCCTTGTAAATATGTGAGATGCCCATATCAATGACCTCTTATGGTGATGGTGGTGCAATGTGAAATAACCTTTAACCTTTATAAGGTTTTAAATGATAATCCTAAATGATAAATGATAAACAATCTTTAATCTTTATAAGGTTTTAAATGTTAATCCTAAATGATAAATCCACCTGTGCATCGAGCAAAAGCTCTAAGAAGCATGCAAGATCAATTAACAAGCATGAACTCCTCCTGAATCATCTCCCCTTATATCTCCATCAAATCCTTAAATCAGCTTAATCACCTCCTAAATCTACTCATGCCCATGTGACACCTTATGTGTCTAGCCTACATCATTGCTTACATAATGCCTTTGACCTTTCACTTTCACCTTTTACAATTACCAAATAACCTTAGAGCAATAAATCTTGGCATACACCATATTACGGAGACCCTCACACACAAATGAGAACACACATGCCTCCCCTCAAATGCCATGAGTGAACACCTACCACTCCTATAAATGCAAACATGATATTAAAACATCCATGACCTCTACTTGGAGGAACTTAGTTTAGAGGTCAATCACCACATATGCAATATTTTTATGTCTACAATATACTTATGTCAGTCTTTACTGACACCATGTGGTGTGGTCTATGTGTGCTATTCTTTCTTCCTTTATTATGTCTAGAATATACTCATGTTAGTCTTTACTGACACCATGTGCGTGTGGTCTATGTGCAATATTCTTTCTTCCTTTATTATCATCACCACAATGGGAGTACACAAAGGAAATATCAATTTTGCCTTTGCTATTACATGCCACTATTAGATATGCTAGTGACCCCTTGACCTTTGCTAACATTTACTCTCTCTCTCTCTCTCTCTCTCTCTCTCTCTCTCTCTCTATTTTCTATGTTTCTTCACTATTTATAAAAAGGGAAGATCAATTTTGCCTTTTCTATTACATGCGACTATTGGATATGCTAGTGACCTCTCTCTCTCTCTCTCTCTCTCTCTCTCTCTCTCTCTCTCTCTCTCTCTCTCTCTATTTTCTATGTTTCTTCACTATTTATAAAAAGGGAAGATCAATTTTGCCTTTTCTATTACATGCGACTATTGGATATGCTAGTGACCTCTCTCTCTCTCTCTCTCTCTCTCTCTCTCTCTCTCTCTCTCTCTCTCTCTCTCTCTCTCTCTCAAAAGAAGGATTTGTTCCCATGCACAATGTTCAAGGATGCATGCCTCTTTTTTATGTTAGATTTGCACACAAAGAGATTTCATTATGTTGGCAAACCGACCAAGTGGTGAGAGGATACACCCTAATTGTTTGTTCATAAAGGTGCACCAATGTAGAGGGGCAATTGAGATATACAATACACACCCTAATAGTTTGTTCATAAGGATGCACCAATGTAGGGGCAAGTGAGTTATACAATACACACCCTAACTATTTGTTCATAAAGGTGCACCAATGTAGGGGGCAAGTGAGATATACAATTCACACCCTAATTGTTTGTTCATAGAGGTGCACCAATGTAGGGGGCAAGTGAGATATACAATACACACCCTAATTGTTTGTTCATAGAGGTGCACCAATGTAGGGGGCAAGTGAGATGTACAATACACACTCTAATTGTTTGTTCATAAAGGTGCACCAATGTAGGGGGAAATTGAGATATACAAACACTCCCTATTTGTTTGTTCCTAAAGGTGCACCAATGTAGAAAACAAGTGGGATATACAATATACACCCACGAATACCATGTGAGAAGTGCCACAAAATATATTGCTAAAACTTACAATATTGTGTACCTATATGGGGTAGACAAAATCTAATATCTGGCTATAAGGGGGATTCTTTGTTTGGACCCTTAAAAAAAGAGGTTCAAAGTCACCTAAATGTGTGTTCTCCTATATAAACATTATTCAAGATCTTATTATGGGTGTAGTACAATGGAAAAAGTGGTCATTCCAATTCATTAAAGAGAATTTGTTTAGGGTGCCTTTGGCACTTGGTTTTTCTATGCAAAAAGAAAAAATGCTAACAACCAAAACTGTGGCAGCCAAAAAAATTAATGCATGCAAAATTTAGAGTGACTATTTGGCTATTGATCATCTCTCTTTGTAGGCATCTACAGCTTGTCTCTATTTTTCTTTCTTTGCACACCTAACCCACTAGTCTCTCCCTCTCTTTGTGATTAGTTGGCTCTCATAACACTACTATACACAGCTGGTCCCCCACATCCCCCCCCCCCTCTTTTCTCATGCAACGTCTTGTATACCCCTCTCTCTCTCTCTCTCTCTCTCTCTCTCTCTCTCTCTCTCTCCACCCATGCAACATCTTATATAACCCCTCTCTCTCTCTTTCATCTTGTAGAAAAGGGCAATTTTGAAAAAACTAAATCCATGCTATTTTTCTATGTATACTTTTGAGCACAAGCATGATGATTTCATCATTCTTCATCATCAGATTTGAGTGCTAGGATTTTCTCTAGGATTAGGAGCCATTAGTGAGTGTAAGCACCACTCACTTATCCTTGAAAAAAATGGACTTTTTCCTATAAGCATCTCCTATTATTATTACTAGTTTGGGAAATATCCGGCATACACAACCAGCTTGCAAGAAAGCTAACATAAGAAGTGCGAGCTTCAAACTCGCCATAGCCTTCGCCTTTATAATTTTCCTGTTTTGGGTTTGCTTGTTCTCGCCATGGCCGCTCTCAATTCCCAACAGCAGGAGGACCTCGCTCTCTCTGCAGCATACGAGGACGATACCCCCACGCCTCCGGGCTGGAAACGCAAGGTTTGCCGCGCTAATCCCTTGTTCATGTGCAACTAAGAAATTGATTACAAAAAGATCAGGCTAAATTCTTTTGTTAGTTGCAATTAGAGGGTAATTTCAGGAAGATTAAGGGTTTAGTTGCAGAAATTACAGAAAGACTCAGGCTAATTTCTCAATTTATCTCGTTTTCTTGGTTTTTGGTTGCTTCTTTATATTTATCTCATTTTCTTGGTTGCTTCTTTATATTTCAATGCATCTGCGTTCAAGAATTTTAGTCAGTTGTTGGAATTATTTATAATTCTCTTCTTGTTTTTAGAGTTTATTTATTTTTAATTAATTTAGTGGAAATTTAGCTGTAAGGTCCTACTCTAAGGTTATTTCACACAATTATTAGTCAGTTTCCCCTTATTTTTACAATGTGTCCTGCCCTTAGTACATCCAATTTTGATGCCAATTCTCTGTCAATCTTACTGTAAGTATCACAAACCACCTGCTTTTTTACCACATTCTATGACCTTGATATTCTCAATATTAACTGTTCAATAACACTTATAGCCTCTTAGATTGAATTAATCTGGGTCAACATACCAGAATTTGCATGCTGACATCTGCTGCAATTCTAAAAAGGTCCATGTTACCCAAATCCAAATTCATGCGGTAATGGGAGAAGAGTTTTATTAGTGGTTGTAAAAAACTAGGCCAAATGGTTCAAGAGTACAGCCATGACACTGGCTTTCAGAAGCTGCCCTGCTAGCCATGACCCACAACACTGCCAAATTGTAAGGGTCCCTTATAGGCTGCATGAGGAATTGTACTCAGTGCTCACTTTGTCAGGGTCTTGAAAGCTCCTCTACTTTGCACGCATGCCCATGTCTGCGTACATCACAAGTACCCTTCGATGAGTTGGGGTTTCTAGACGGGTAGCCTCGACATTTACAATAAAGCCACACTACATATACTCTATGAGCAGATATTTGCTACAAGCTTTTGGTCCGAGGTTGTGCTTTCCATGGAAAAGATCCTTTTATTGGTATACTGAAAGTTACATCAGGCATGAGCTGGTTTGTACAGAGGAAAAACAAAAAGTCGTCCTTCTGGCCACCCTTGGAGGGGAAGAGCCACACATGGGGCCGGTAACCGCAGTGGAGGCTGTAGAGGCCTTCCTAAACTGCCACAAAGGAAAGCCATCTGTCACTCCTTGGCAGCCCGAGAGTCCCCCCCATCTGATTGCATGAGACTGTGCTTGTCTATGTCTCCTTTTTGTGTTTCTTTTCTGATAATGGTGCTGCTTGACTCCTTTGCAGAACTAGGTAGTACTCTTGTAGCTGTGGTCCTTGGTTTCTGGGCTACTTTTTACACTTGCTGCTTGAGCATGCTCCTATGCACAAGGTAAGAGCAAGATGCCCAGTATGTGGTGACACCTTGTGTCCCGTAAAGGAAAGAACAAAGTTAGTTAAGCGTACCAAGGATGCTAATGGGGTTAATGCTAGCAGTGGCGATCCAACAGCCTATTTGTTGCATGTGCCGAAGCCTTACTGTACTTGATCCAGCCCTAAGCCTACTGATTAGGAACACTAATGCAAATGCAATGAATAGACAGCAGAGAGGGATGAACTGTATTTTTCAGTATGTTACTATGATACAAAAAGATGAACTGTATTTTACTATGAATAGACAGCAGAGAGAGAGATGAACTGTATTTTTCAGTATGTTACTATGATACAAAAAGATGTGTATGACTGTACAATTTGGCCTTCCAAAGTAGAGTGAATTTCTTGACCAAAAGACTATCTAAGGACTGACTATGACCTGCCCCAAGAGTGGGAGTCAAATGTTTGAGCGTAGCCTTTTATAGGCTGTAAATGCACAGGTCAGCCAGAATACTGCTGTCGGCCAGTTCTGCAGCTCCACGACTTATATAAAAATGCTCATAAATCCTGAATGTACTGGTTGGCCAGCCCTGATGATGCCCACCTTTGAGTAACTGCTGTCGGCCAGCTTCCTTTTTTTTCCGAGAAAAGATCCTTTCATTAGTTATAGAAAAACGCCCGTAGGGCTACAAAAGATCCTCTCCTGCTCATAAGGAAACAGAGCAAAGATCCAAGCTAGGCAGCTAGGGAGACTCTCCCTAGGTGCAGAAAAGTACAAATATCAGTACAAAGACTGAGAGGCTATATCATACAATAGGAGGGGGGAAAAGCCAAACAGGTGGCATGTAGTGCCAGCGGGGGGAACCCGCGTGTAGGGTATAGAAGGGGCCGCTACGCCAAGTGGTGTGAAAGGCCTGGCGCCGCAAGATCGCCTCATTCGAGTCGCCCCGGATGCGGTCATACTGTCCTCGCAGGGTGTGGATCAACTCCTGCCAAATCCCCCGAACAGTCTCTGCTGGTGGCTCCAGTCTCCCCTCAAAGGCCCTGAAGCACCGGGCTCTCCAGGTGAACCAGATGGTGAGGCTGCTGAGGAGCTCCCATCGTAGATCCCTCTCCTGCGTCCAGCCCGGCAAACGAGAAATCCGGTGAAGGAACCAGGCGAGGCTGGCCCCTAATGAATCTGATGGCCTGGCTGTCCTGCTCCATCTCATAGCCCAAAGCAGGCCTTGACGAAGTCGACCAAGCAGCGGCACCCCACGTATACATACCCTCTGGAGAGAGGGGGGCGAGAATGTGCAGCATCCGCAGCCAAATCTGCTGCGCCTGAGGACAGTCCCATAGGCAATGTCTCTGTGTCTCCATAGGGTGGCCGCACCGGACGCAGGCCGCCGGAAGACCGCTGTAGACAAGCCACGTGCCAACTGCAAAGCCCCTGTGGGCGACCAGCCACTGGAAAGTCGAGATCCTGCGTGCCTATCGACTAGCCCAGAGCCTGGTCCAAAAATCCTCCAGGAAATCCTTTGAGAGTCCCTGTAGCCGCCAATGCTCCGATGCAGTTGGAGAGACCATCCTCCTCGCCATCAAAATATGTCGCCCCAACCGAACAGTATATTGGAAAAAGGTGATCTCTGTGGCCTCAGGGGATGCATAAGGATCATGCCACTCGTACTCGCCAGGGTCCCACTGGCCAAGGGGCGCGCTGCATATGCCCATATGCGCCAATCAGAGTCCACATCTGCAGGGTCTGGGTCAATATGCCACTTCCGAGAAGCGGCGGCCACTACCCGTATCCTCTGAAAAATGCACTCTGCAACCAAAGGCGACTCCACCTCCACTCTCTGAAGTCTGCCCTCATCCTGGATCTCATAGTAGAGGCATCTACCATCCTCAGTGCAAGCTCTGACAGCAATCAGGATCTCCAACTGTGTAAAGGCTCCCATCCACCGTGGGGCCACTGGATCGAGAGGCGTGAACCACTCCTCTGTGAGTGCCTCCTGAATGTCATCCCTCATAATCAGCCCCCCTCTGAAGTGACTCAACCTCTCCACCTGGATCGCCTCTGGGAGACTGCAGAAGGCCTGCCAGTCTCCAAAACTACGTGCTGGGCCTGCGCCAATGGTCCCCAGGCTAGACGAGGCCGAGAACCCAACATATGACCCTGCTCTGTGCGAACCGCTGGGCTCGAGATGAGCGGCTGTCTGGCCCGCTCCTCATCACAAGAAGGAGGTCTCTGAGAGAGTCCCGGTCGCAGCAACTCCCAAGCTCGCAGAATGCTCAAGGCAAATCTGTCCTCCCATCCTCTACTGAGGCCTGTCCTCCTCATCTCTTGAAGATCCATCGTATCTCCGGTGCCCAAGTGCCCCCTGCTGGGGGAGCCCGAGCCTACAGCCGCTGCAAAAGAAGCTCTTTCCAAGGCTCAGCGCCTAGAAGCAGCCCCCGAACAATAAGTTTCCCCAATAAGGCTCTACTCTGATCAACTGGATCTATAATGCCCAAGCCCCCCCCCCTGGGCCAGCGGAAGTGTAATAACTGCCCAAGCGACCTTAGCCCGGGCTGGCTGACCATCTCGCCCAGACCAAAGAAAGTTCCTGATCAGCCTCTGTACCTGGCTGATGCAAGAGCTCGAGAAGATCCAGCAAGATGTGATGTACCACATGGTCGCTAAAAGGCTAAAGCACCTGATTCGCCACCACCACCCTCCCAGCCAAGGATAGCCGAGCTGTACTCCAATACAAAAGCTTCCTCCGAATGCTCAGAAGAAACGGGGCAATCTGCTGCTCAGGTGACAAATCTAGTCCAATCTGGCATCCCAAATACCGCACTGCTGTGCGAGGAGGAATCCATCGAAAACCCGGGTCTGGGCTCCATGCCGGAGTGGGAGCGCTACTGATCCAAAAGGCCACTGTCTTGCGCCAATTGATCAATGCTCCCGAAGCTGCACTAAAAACCTGAAGCGACTGCTCTGCCCTCTGAAGATTGGCCTCCTCGCCATGCAAAAATAAACCCGTGTCATCAGCAAACTCAGCATCGAGCAGGTCCCCCCCCCGGACTGGGAGCTGGAGTCCTCTCAATCCAACCTCCTCTGCCATCAGATAATGCTCATAGCCTCAGCAAAGAAGAGAAAAAGAAACAAGGCAAGAGGACACCCCTGACGGACTGATCTGGTCAACTCAAAACTCGGCCCCCGTCCTCCTGCCATCAGCACCTGGCTATGAGCTGTGGAATATAGAGCCGCCACTCCTCGAATATAGAGCCATCAGCACCTGGCTACGAGCTGTGGAATATAGAGCCGCCACTCCTCGAATCCAAACTGGCTCAAAGCCCAGGCGAAGCATCGTGCCCTCTAAGAAACTCCAATGGACTCGATCATATGCCTTCTCAAAATCGAGAAGCATCACGACTAGGTCCTCACCAAGAAATCTATCTCGGGCCGTCGCCTCCCAGAAGGTGAAAATGTTGTCAAGGATACTACGCTCCTTGACGAATCCTGTCTGGGTAGCATGAATCAACTCCCCCAAGAAGGGCTGGATCCTCAAACTCAAGGCCTTTGCTAAGACCTTGTAGACATTATTGAGGATCGTAATGGGTCTCCAATGCCGAATATCATCTGATACTCCCTCCCCCTTGGGGATAAGAAAGATCAAGCCCTCTGAGAAGCTCTGTGGCATCACCCCAGTGTCCAAAACATACTGAAAGCCCCTGCGGAGGCCTGGCCCCAAAAGGTCCCAATAGCGCATAAAAAAGGCCGGCGTCAATCCGTCCTCCCCAGGGCAACTGTGGCACGGAAGGACTCTCAAGGCCTCAACAAGTTCAACCTCTGAAAGAGGCTCACCCAGAATTGTACACATACGATCTGTGACCCTCCTCTGCACATGGGCCCCCACAGTCTGTCTGCAAGCATCCCGAGCCTCAGTGGGGCTGGCTCCGCTGAAAGCAGGTCTCTATAGAACTCAGTGGCAATGGCTCTAATCTCCCCGAGCTCAGTGGCTACCGATCCGTCCTGCCTCCTGAGCTGGTGGACTCCTGCTCGAGCATGGCGAGGTCCAGTAATCTCAAAAAACTCCCCAGTCACTCTATCACCAAGCTGCGTCCACTGAGAGGCCTGGCGACGATAATAGAACTCATGTCTCTGCTCCTCTGCCTCTCTAACCTCCTGACGTGCCTGGCTCAGCTAGGACGCCACCCACTCACATGTAGGCTGCTGCTCCTGAAGGCGCTGAAGCGAAGCAAGGCTATGTCTCAACCAACGCTCCCGCTCGCGTGTCTCTCCCAGCCGTGTCAAGGCTGCAGCATGCAAAAAAGAGCTGAGCTCGATGAGTCCCTGGGCACACTGGCCTGCTGCATCCTGGTCAGGGCTCTGGCTATCATGCCATATCCTCTCAATGTCCTCAGCGAGACTAGGATCTGTAAGTATCCTCTCTGGGATCCTCAACTGCAAGCTGATCTCCCGTGTCCTCTCCTCAAGTGTCAAAATAACTGGCGCATGGTCTGAAAAAGAGGTGCCAGCGAGAATGCCAACGGAACCCCCTCGCTCCCCTAACCAGTCGCCCACATAGAAGCGATCAATCCGTGATAGATTAGTCCCTCCCTGCCGGCGATCCGACCGAGAGAAACTAAGACTGTCCTGAGAGCGGGAGAAAGCCTCATGCTGCCATGCATCAGTGATCCTCAGTGTCATGCAAAATCGCTTCCAAGCTGCAAGCTCCATGCCGTGCACTGTAACATAACTGCCTCCCACCCTATCGGCCGGGTCCTCAAGCATGTTGAAGTCTCCCCCAACACACCAATGTGCGGCCTCTGGCAATGCATCCGTAACCTGGGTCCAAAACTCTGCTCTGGCACTAGCATGGTTGGACGCATAGACATTGAGCACGCCAAAGAGCTCATCATGCATCCTCAGAATGACATACTGTGCTCTACCAGGCACAATGATCCCGCGATCCACAATGGCCTGCCGCCATACATTCGCAATGACCATAAAGGGGCCAAACCCCAGGCATCACCGATCCATATCTCCGGATCCTGCTCTCACCCAAATGGTGCTCCTGCAACATCAAAATATCAACACTGCCCCCAACTAGGCATCTCTGAAGCTCCTGCGTCAAGCAACCACGATAAGGTATATAATGTGCCGCCAAGGCCCTGTACATTCCATGAGATGATCCTCATGGATGACCTGCTGAGGTGGATGCTGTCTCAGCCGTACGGTGGGCCTTCGCAAGCGGCTTGGATGGAGAATAGTCCCCATCCGAGCGGCTACGAATCTGCCCACCCATGGCGACTGCCTCCCGCTTAGACAGAGCAACCTCGTGTATGCATACATATCCAGGGTCGCGCGCTAAGTCTGCCACTATGCGAACCACCAAATGTCGAATCCCGGAGGCATCCACACTCCCGGGATCTAAGAAAAAATGAGCCAACTCCCATAGTTGGCCTTTCATGTCTGTCACCTCCAGATCGCTCACATGGTGAGAAAACTCAACTGCCTGAGTCTTCAAAGTGCTAAGATCGAGATCCATAGTCCACTCCCGGTCGCTAGGGCCCCCGTCCCCCCCTCCCGCCTCGCTTCCACCTTCGCCTCCTTCCATCCCCGCTCCGGTTTTGGCAGCGGCTCCTTCTCCACCCCCTTCGCCCCCCCCCCCCTCCTCCCCCCCTGCTCGCCTCAGCTCCTCGGGAGGCCCTGGCAGTTCCCTGGCGCTCACGTGCAGTCCGGCGGACACTGAGCACCGACCTTGCTCGAGCACCGCAGAAGAGACTTACCATGCCGATTCGGGCTTCACATATATCCTCTATCCGTAGTCGGCTGAGTCGCCTCGCCATTAGACAGGGCTCGGAGGCTTTTGGTTATTCCTTCACACGGCTTTTTGGAGCGGAGGGCCCCCATGAGCCAGCACCCATTAGAGTTCATGTAGTGATACCTCCGGCCCGAGGGGAGGAGGCACTTGATTTAGCGGTGGCCTTCTCATTCCCTCTCGGGGGTGAAGGTGGGGGCGAAGGAGGGGGTGCTGGCATCTCCTAGTCCTCAGTCGGCGCTGGGGTCTCCTCCTGTAGGGGAGCAAAGCTGTTCCTCACGGGAACCCAGTGATGCTGAGACTGTGGCTGTTGCTGCATCGGTCTCTGCGCGTGTTGCTAGGGCTGTCTCCCTCGATGGCGCCCCTGCCCAGGCTGCCACTCCGAGGTCTCTATGGGCTAAGCAGGTGTCCCGGAGGCTGCCTGCCGAGCCGCATGTGCGGGCAGGCCATCGGGGGCCTGCTGCTGCGGTGAAGGTCGGGGTCTTCTGCGAGGGCAGGCCTTGGCCAGGTGGCCGACCGGTCTGCAGATAAAGCACTGGTTCGGGAGCCCCGAAAACTCCACTCTCTGATCAATCCATTCCCCCCCTATCCTAGGTAGCTGAATGACCTTCGGAAGGGAGGAGATGTCAGGAACTAAAACTCTGACCGAAGGTAGCCCAGCTGCTTTGGCGCTGCTGTGGGGCCAGTCTCAAGCACCGAACCCACCAATGCTCCTAGCCTAGAAAGGAGCGGAAGGTACTCACGGCGGAGTCCAGGGAAGCAAACTGTAACATGGAAAAGGCGCTCTCCCTGCTCGGCCGCTGCTGGGTCCAATCCATGCTACCAAGGTCTGAAGAATGCCCGAGTGCCCCTGATGTCAAGGGGACTCATGGCTAGGACCTTGGCCACGCTCTGGGCTGTCTCGAACTCAATTTGGTAGTGTCCACGGCCCAGTAGCTGAACGTCCAGGATCTTGCCCACATCTGCAAGAAGGCGGGCCTGGAGAAGATCCCGGATCTCCCCTCTGCTGGGGCGAGTGCCGACTATACGGCAGATGGTGGAATGTGCCTGGAGGCGTTCCACCTCTGCGGCGAGGCTCGCTTCCTCTTCTGGCGAAAGAGAAAGCCTGATGGGGGTATCCTCAGGGGCGGGCGAGGGGGCTGCGGGAGAGTCCCTCTGAGGTGGGGCGGGAGGAGCCTCCATCAGAGTCTGAAGCTATGTCGAAGGCAGAGCGAATGCGGATCCTGCAAGAGCCGAGCTGCACACAAAGGGCGGAGGGGGAAGGCGGAAGGTAAAGAAAGAACCCCAGGGGACGAAAAAACAGGAAAAAGGGGCGGGAGGGGTAAGGCGGCGAAGACAAAAAAAACCCGGGGGGGGGCGGAAGCAGCGTGAGAAAAAAGGGGGGGGGGGGGGGGGAAGAGAGGGCGACGGCTGGCAGAGGGGGGCGGGGTGCTGAAGAAAGGAGGGGGGGCGCGAAAGAGAGGAGCAGGGGGCGGGCGCTACAGCGCAGGGGCGCGCAAGAAAAAAAACACAGGCGAAGGAGGGGGAGCAAACGCGAGGGCAGGCGCGGGGGGGGGGGGGGGGGGGGGGGGAGTAGACGCGTGGGCGGGAAGGGGGGAGGGTGCGCAGGTAGCAGCGCGAGCAGGGGGGAGCGTCTGTCGGCCAACTTCCTTATGCTTAGATGGCCATAGTACTCCTGTGTGTAGGCTGGTTGTAGACTGAGCCATGGTGATGCTTGTGGACTTGCTGCTTCTTCCCTGCCTTGAGTCTGCTAGTCCCCTAATCCTACCCTAAGAGTGTTGCCTAATCAAGGATTAGATATGAGGTCAGCCATGTCCACATGTGCGCACATGACATTCCCTCCTACTAAACTTGATGGTGGGTTGTAAACCTGACATCCTTCCTCCCTGGACTATTGAGTCTGTACTGTGACTGCTTGACTTCTAATTGGTTTGAGAACTGTGCATCTGTTTCCCTTTTGTCTCCATGCCTGCAATCCCTTTCCCTTAACACGGCTATAGTCTCTTGGTGAGAATGATCATGCCTGAGGGAACTAATCTGAGACAAGGTCACCGCGAAACGTTTCACTATCAAAACGAAACGATGCTGAAACGATTTATTTTGGAACAAAACGTTTCAATACCAGGTAGGTGGACGATGAAACATTGGACCGAAACGATCATATACATAAAATGTGAAGGTACTAGCCAATAGTTATAAGATGATATTAGCATATTTATCATCGGTAAACAAAGAAGACATACAAAAGAGGAGAGAAAAGAACAACTAGGATGAAATAAGGAAAGAGAAAGAATTATAAAAGCTAAAAAGCACACAAAATCACAACCTTTTTCCCCACATGAAACGATATGGTTTCAATGTGGACATGAAACGTTTCAACACTGAAACGTGAAACAAGTTTCAAAGCCACCGAAACGAGTTTCATGGTGACCATGAGGGGAGAGCCAATGCTACGCTCCTTTGAGCGCACAACTCCCAAGGAATGCTTTCCTCTGGCTTTGCTTGCTGCAGACCACCTCATAAATGCTACCTTGCCTGCATTCTTCCATGGATCTGTGCACCTCTCTTGGGACAGCTGAGTGCATAGATGGCTGAGCCTGACTACTCTGATACCAATATTGCATGCGCAGAAGCCTTACTGTATTTGATTCAGCCCTAAGCCTACTGATTAGGAACATTAATGGAAATGCAAATGGATAGACAGCAGAGAGGAGAGAGAGATGAACTGTATTTTTCAGTATGTTACTGTGATACAAAAAGATGTTTATGACTGTACAACTTCTATGGCCTTTGGCCTTCCAAAGTGGACTGAATTCTTGACCAAAAGACTATCGAAGGACTGACTATGACCTGCCCCAAGAGTGGGAGTCAAATGTTTGGGCCTAGCCTTTTATAGGCTGTAAATGCACAGGTCAGCCAGAATACTGCTGTCGGGCAGTTCTGCAGCAGCACGACTTATATAAAAATGCCCTGAATGTACTGGTCGGCCAGCTTCCTTATACTTAGATGGCCATAGTACTCCTATGTGTAGGTTGGTTGTAGACTGAGCCATGGTGATGCTTGTGGACTTGCTGCTTCTTCCCTTCCCTGAGTCTGCTAGTCCCCCTACTCCTACCCTAAGAGTGTTGCCTAAACAAGGATTAGATATGAGGTTAGCCATGTCCACGTGTGTGCACGTGACATTACCTGACATCCTTCCTCCTTGGTGTCACCAATTGGCCGACCATTTGGTCCATCTCCAGTTTTTGTGTCTCGTTCACTTGAGGCCAGGCCGGTGTCTCATGTGAAGAGGCCAGTATTTTTGCTTGACATGGATGGGAGCCAGACTGGTGCCGCCCGTGTGTTAGCAGGAAGGTGTCATATGGACGGGAGCCAGACTGGTGCCACCCGTGTATGACCTAGACTATGTTCTATCCATGGGATTGTCACGCCATGGAAGAGCTAGTATTCGTGCCATGTCTTGCCTATGGGACTTTCACTCCATAGGGAGGTTCGTGCCTGGAACTGTGTTTTACCTATGGGACTGTCACTCCATAAGAAGACCAGGATTTATGTTTTATGTCGTGCCATTTTTGTGCCCGACAGATATTTTGTACTTGTTCCATGAACGGGAGATATGTCCATGATACTATTTGCACATGCACTCATGTTTTGCATGTTTGAAACTGTTTTCGCATGACTTGTATTTTTGTGTTTGCCTGTTTGTCGTGTTACTTACTGAGCGGGGACGCCTGCCAGTGAGTCGTGAAGTTTGCTCTGTCTTCTGTCGAGTTTTGTTGCATGTGAACAGGTGGTAAGTGTATTGCACATGTTGGTTTAATACTTTAATCTCTAACCTTTCATTTTATAAGGTTATATGTTCACACTCACTTAAAAGTGGGCACCCACTTTGGGCACCCACTTAGGGGCCAAGGTGGGGAGCCTCACTTATCTTGTGTGTGTGTGGGGGGGTGGGTGCATGGTCACCTACCCACACCACCATAGAGCTGGCCGCCCACATGCAAACGTGGGGAGCCAGCCAGCTCTAGTCGTGCAACTCCCCCTCCAACCTTTAAAAAAAGGGAACCTCCATCTCTATCGTAAGCAACCAGGCGTTCATCTTCTTCGCTTCAGGCTGCGCCAACTTCATCCTTTCAGCAGTCTACGACTATCTCTGTCTAGTACGCTGCGTTAAATCTCCAGCAGGCTACTGTGCTTTGCATACTGGCGGCGGTTGTACTTGCTGCGCCTGTTTACTACAGGCGCCTACACCACCTCCACTCCTGCAGGCGGTTGCGCAAGCTGCAGCCAGGCGTTACACCTCTCAACAAGGCGGCTGCTTCACCTCTGTCCAGCAGGTGCGCCTGTTTACTGCAGGTGCCTACACCATCTCCTCTTTGCAGCCAGGCGACTGTGTGTGTACATCTACAGCCAGGCGACTGTGTGTGTGCACCTACAGTCAGGCAACCATACAAATTGCACCGCTTTCCACAACAAGGCGGCTGTGTGCTCATCTCCAGCAGCGGTGCTCCTACAGCTAGGCGGCCGGCGGTTGTACTCTGCAAACAAGCGGCCACATCTCCACCTTCTGCAGGCTGCTCATCCTCTCCATAGGCAGCTACGCCTTCTCTTCCTCCACAGTAGGCGGCCGTGTCTTGTCCTGCACAGCAGATGGTCATATCCTTTGCAGGCGGCGTCTCTTCAGAGTGGCGGTTACTACTCCTCTTCCTTCCCCACAAGAAGGTGGTTGTGTCGTGCACAGCGGGTTGTTGTTTCCCTTTGTAGGCGGTTGTGCCTCCTTTCCATAGGCGGCGTCTTCCTTCTTCAAGTGGGTACATCTTCAACAGAGGCAGCTCCTCCTCCTTCTCTTCGACAGGCTGCTGTGTCTTGGTGTCCTCCACTCATGGCTGCACACAGACAGACACATCCGGGTATTGGTTTTCCATATCTACAAGTAAGTGAATTTTCATATTTAAGTAAAGTACTTTGTGATAAATCTGATAAGGGATTCTCCCTACGGCTAAAGATCAATGAAGTGTCATACAGGCTTGCTTTACTGTCACTGGAACATTCACAATGCATTTCATGTGAGTCTATTTCGGAAATATGTGGGGCCAGATACTGACGAGCCTGTCACAGAAGATCCGCCAGAGATTGATGAGCTTGAGGAGATCCTCCAGCCAGAACAGATTGTTTTTCACAAGGAGCGAAAGCTACCTGCAGGAAAGCTTTCTAGGAGATACCTTGTAAAGTTTAAAAATTATTTGCCTATTGATGCAAAGTGGGTAAATGAGGATTATTTTGTTGACTACCCACAGTTATTGCAGGCATATCTTGAAGCTTTTCAGTTGAGGACAACTCTTTAGAAGCCCGGGGGGATGTCACCAATTGGCCGACCATTTGGTCCATCTCCAGTTTTTGTGTCTCGTTCACTTGAGGCCAGGCCGGTGTCTCATGTGAAGAGGCAAGTATTTTTGCTTGACATGGACGGGAGCCAGACTGGTGCCACCCGTGTGTTAGCAGGAAGGTCTCGTATGGACGGGAGCCAGACTGGTGCCACCCGTGTATGACCTGGACTGTGTTCTATCCATGGGATTGTCACGCCATGGAAGAGCCAGTATTCGTGCCGTGTCTTGCCTATGGGACTGTCACTCCATAGGGAGGCTCGTGCCTGGAACTGTGTTTTACCTATGGGACTGTCACTCCATAGGAAGACCAGGATTTATGTTTTATGTCGTGCCATTTTTGTGCCCGACAGATATTTTGTACTTGTTCCATGAACTTGTTCCATGAACGGGAGATATGTCCATGATACTATTTGCACATGCACTCATGTTTTGCATGTTTGAAACTGTTTTCGCATGACTTGTATTTTTGTGTTTGCCTGTTTGTCGTGTTACTTACTGAGCGGGGATGCCTGCCAGTGAGTCGTGAAGTTTGCTCTATCTTCTGACGAGTTTTGTTGCATGTGAACAGGTGGTAAGTGTATTGCACATGTTGGTTTAATACTTTAATCTCTAACCTTTCATTTTATAAGGTTATATGTTCACACTCACTTAAAAGTGGGCACCCACTTTGGGCACCCACTTAGGGGCCAAGGTGGGGAGCCTCACTTATCTTGTGTGTGTGTGTGGGGGTGGGTGCATGGTCACCTACCCACACCACCATAGAGCTGGCCGCCCACATGCAAACGTGGGGAGCCAGCCAGCTCTAGTCGTGCAACTCCCCCTCCAACCTTTAAAAAAAGGGAACCTCCATCTCTATCGTAAGCAGCCAGGCCATCATCTTCTTCGCTTCAGGCTGCGCCAACTTCATCCTTTCAGCAGTCTACGACTATCTCTGTCCAGTACGCTGCATTGAATCTCCAGCAGGCTACTGTGCTTTGCATACTGGCGGTGGCTGTACTTGCTGCGCTTGTTTACTACAGGCGCCTACACCACCTCCACTCCTGCAGGCGGCTGCGCAGGCTGCAGCCAGGCGTTACACCTCTCAACAAGGCGGCTGCTTCACCTCTGTCCAGCAGGCTGCGCCTGTTTACTGCAAGCACCTACACCATCTCCTCTTTGCAGCCAGGTGACTGTGTGTGTACATCTGCAGCCAGGTGACTGTGTGTGTGCACCTACAGTCAGGCAACCATACAAATTGCACCGCTTTCCACAACAAGGCGGCTGTGTGCTCATCTCCAGCAGCGGTGCTCCTACAGCTAGGCGGCCGGCAGCTGTACTCTGCAAACAAGCGGCCACATCTCCACCTTCTGCAGGCTGCTCATCCTCTCCATAGGCAGCTACGCCTTCTCTTCCTCCACAGTAGGCGGCCGTGTCTTGTCCTGCACAGCAGATGGTCATATCCTTTGCAAGCGGCGTCTCTTCAGAGTGGCGGTTACTACTCCTCTTCCTTCCCCACAAGAAGGTGGTTGTGTCCTACACAGCGGGTTGTTGTTTCCCTTTGTAGGCGGTTGTGCCTCCTTTCCATAGGCGGCGTCTTCCTTCTTCAAGTGGCTACATCTTCAACACAGGCAGCTCCTCCTCCTCTTCGACAGGCTGCTGTGTCTTGGTGTCCTCCACTCATGGCTGCACACAGACAGACACATCCGGGTATTGGTTTTCCATATCTACAAGTAAGTGAATTTTCAGATTTAAGTAAAGTACTTTGTGATAAATCTGATAAGGGATTCTCCCTACGGCTAACACCCGTTCGGTGCCGGGTAGTCCAAGCTCTTGGAGAACCACGGTCCAAAGGTGCTGAGATCGGGAGAGCCAGGCGTTAGTACGGGAGCGCCTGTTTGTGCGTGGTCCCGGAACACCAGTGGGGCGCTCTCCGCGGAGTCCAGTGAAGGCACAGGACCGTAGAGACTGGACCACTCAAGTGGTCGCTCTACTTCGAATTTCTACTTCGAGCCTCTTGTTTGGTACTGTATACATTTGTACATGGACATCATCTGGTTCTTGGAACCCATGGAGCATTGTATTTGTTAAATACTCCCAATAATATATTATATATTGAGGGGGGGGTCGGCCCGTTCCGGCCCCAGTGCTGGTGTCCATCTATCTCATTCCATTTCATTTCAATTTCAAGTTGTTATTAAGTTGTCCATTTCAAATTGTGATATTAAGTTGTGCTATTACGCGTGTGGGTGTCCAACGGAGTCTATTCCCACTTGACGGGATCGGTTTCACTTGGACTATTCTGATTGGTCTGAGAACTGTGCATGTGTTTCCCTTTTGTCTCCATGCCTACAATCCCTTTCCCTTAACACGGCTATGGTCTCCTGCTGAGAATGATCATGCCTGATGCTCCACCTTTGGAACTGATCTGAGATCCAATGGTATGCTCCTTTGAGCACACAACTCCCAGGTAATGCTTTCCTTTGGCTTTGCTTGCCGCCGCAGACCACCTCATAAATGCTACCTTGGCTGCATTCTTCCATGGATCTGTGTACCTCTCTTGGGACAGCTGAGTGCTTAGATGGCTGAGCCTGACTGCTCTGATACCAATGTTGCATGTGCAAAAGCCTTACTGTATTTGATTCAGCCCTAAGCCTACTGATTAGGAACACTAATTCAAATGCAATGAATAGACAGCAGAGAGGAGAGGGAGATGAACTGTATTTTTCAGTATATTACTATGATACAAAAAGATATATATATGACTACAACTTCTATACTGCTGTCGGCCAGTTCTGCAGCTCCACGACATATATAAAAATGCTCATAAATCTTGAATGTACTGGTTTGCGAGCTCTGAGTCTGCTAGTCCCCTAATCCTACCCTAAGACTGTTGCCTAATCAGGGATTAGATATGAGGTTAGCCATGCCCACGTGTGTGCAGGTGACACTATCGATTCAACCACTGATTTTATAAGGACTCCAGAGAAAACTATTACCATGAAAACAAGAGAAAGCCAAAGGGTGTGTAATAAGTACCAAAACAGCGGTGCCAAAGTCCATCGAGTTTCAAATAGAGCTGCTTCATTTCTTTAGTTGTTGTTAAACAAGAGTTTGACATATGTAAATGGTGCTATTTGCAAACAGCTTGTCCCGCACATTGGCAAGGGCTTGACCCCAGCAAGGACTCATGTTATTTTCATTGCTCCTGATGGTGAAGAGTTTAAGTCCAAAACCCAACTTCAACAGCACCTCAAATCAAATAAAGGCAGCCCCGCCATGTCTGAGTTCATATGGATTACAGGTAAATTTGTCTCTCAAGTAACAGCAGGTGCTCTCCACATGCATTTGGGAATTTTACTTTGACTATTTTCTTTTCCTTTTTGTTGCTGTTCGTAGACGAGATACCACGAAGGTCTTCAAGGTTGACATCAAAGACTTCCGTTACAGTCATGAGAGTCAAGTCACCGCCAAAAGCTGCTAGCAAGCGGAAGCCTGCAGCAGAAGTCCCTCTCGAAGAATCAAAAGCGGGCAAGCATAGGCATTCTGAAAAGGCAGAAAGTCCTATAGAGGAGCCGAAAGTGGGCAAGGGTAAGCGCACCAAAAAGGCCCGTAAGGTTGCTCCCATAGAAAGCAAAGATGCAGGTGGGGCTTCTACTGGCTCTCCCCCAGTAAGTCGTGCCAAGGACAATAAGAAGAGGTCTATGAAAGATGTAAAGAAGACCAAGGTCACTCGAGCTGGGACGAAGTCAATTAAAGCCAATGGTGGCACTCAAATGAGCGAAAAGGATGAGAATGCCAAGGAGGAAACCATGGAAGAGTCAATCTCTCATGAATCAAACAAGGAAGAGCCTGCCAAAGCTAACCATAGCCAAGGTGGTACGGAACTGAAGGGACATAAAGCTGATGGCACTGATGATGCAACGAATGGAACTATGGAAATTCCAGAAGGTTTGGAGGAGGTTGATGGTGGAGACAAGACTACGGCAAGCATGCTGGAATCTGATCCTGTTATGAAGGCACAGTCGAAAACCCTTGAAAGTGATGAGGAAGGAAGAGCTCTTGACAATGAAGCCAATGGTCATGCATAGAAAACTTCCAGCGAAGGCACGGATCAGGACTGTGAGAAAGAGTAGATGATGCATCAAGAGAATCATCTGGCAGAGGCCACTGTGGAGACAGCTAACTAGCTCTTTTTTTTTCTCTATTCTGATAGAATTATAATGTGATAACCTTGCGTTAAAATAGGGTTAGGAAGTGGACACTTAGGTTTCTAATGCTTTGACGATGAAGAGCATAACTTATACTCCTAAGGTGTTTGTAAACTAGAGCTTCAAAGAGTATCTTGTATGTCGATCCGCATTTTGTAGTTACGACGTTTGCAGCCTTTGTCCCTTGGTTGTAAAAAATGATTTCAATAGATTTAATGTTTATCCATTTGAATGCGTTGATTCAAATATAGGAAAGTGTGTTGCACCTTCATGCTTTTGCACTTTTCTAAAGACAGTTCCACTGGTGCATCAGAGATACCATGTAATGGCATTGAGTCTTGAGGTGTATCACAAGAAATCTGGTTCCAAGTCTGGTCGTGAGTAGAACTACCCCTAGTTGCTTTGTTTTTTCTTTTGCTAAATTCCATACTTGTCTGGAAATGCAACTCTGTCATATGGCATGTTGTCATATAGGCTTGTAGAACATTAAGGTTGTGGCTGTCAGTCAGTCACTGCATTAAAAAACAATTGTAAGGCTTATGGCTGTAAGTCAGTCACTGCATTTAAAAACAATTGTAAGGCTTGACAATGGCTTATATTGTAACGCTTTCTATTCAGAGGGGTGTTATTACAGCCATTTCATCCCTAGAAGTAGCCATGGGAAGCTTGATTTCTGAATCGCTAGGAAGATGCAATTTTCAGATTGAAAAGGGCGACCTCAATTGCATAAAAAGAGGCTTACCAGAATCTAGGAAGCAGAGCAGCTTTCCAAATTGATTCTTGAGGACTGAGATCGCCTTGCTGAAATACAGGGACCCACGAGAAAGGTTACAGACATGGGGAGGCAATCACTCCTTAGAAAAGACTCGACCCATCTTTTCTTAATGTCCACGTATGTTCCTTAATGTCGCCGTCCTTGGGATGGGATGATGGGTAACGTAAAATTATCAGAGGTTGCCATGAGAAAGAATTCAGTTAATTCAGGCTGTGCTTGACGACCAAAGGGGCGTGGCACTCTTTCTGCATGAGATACAGAGACACAAAGACCCATCATGAGGGGACAAAGGAGGCGAGAACACTAGCATTGTCGTGAGGGGGCAGATATTCACATCTTTCTTCCAAGGCATTGGGACAATGCCAAGCTAGAAAGCTAGATGATGAGGAGGTTACACCCACAGAACACATTCGAGACCGGAACTCAGAAGGAGAGACTACCTTCCATGCGACACCACACCCAGATATACACTCCTCCCATTTTTGATCTTATGGCAAACATACTCATGGATCTCCCTCATGTCTGTAACCAGGCAAGGCCATGAGAATGACTCTATGGGGAAGTCCTATGCAACTCTCACCGTGTACTCACACATGTTGTATGATCATCGGTCTCATGAGCCATTTTGATTCCCTGCACATGTTAGAGAGAGAGAGAGAGAGAGAGAGAGAGAGAGAGAGATTTCCCAGAATCCTCATTCGTGGGAAGTGTGGTAGGAAGTGGCATATTGTATGTGTCCCTTGCCCCAAGTATGACTAAGAAATGGTTGTAATCATATGCATTAAATGTGTATGGAGAGCAATGGGCCTAGGACATGATTTGACACTCTGTGTCAATCACTTTTTGCCGAAAGTGCAAGAGTGTCTTATTGCTGTGAGGGTGGTCAGGGTTCTGAAGAAGGACCAAAACTTGAATAGACTAGTATAGAGTATATGGGCAAGTATACACGAGTGTCAGGGAACTCCATCACCAAGGGGGTGTGTTGAAAATTTGGTGATGAATGTTGTATTTTTTAAAGGGAGCACATGAGTCTTGTAATTGGGTGCACATGTGTGAAGGCCTAAAGAGCCTTGGATTTAGGTGATTAAGATATTCTAGGAGACAATGTAGTGATGGAGAGAATTCATGGGATCCATTGAATGGTTTGTGGAAATATTAATGAGAAAATCATGAAGTAGAATGTGGATCTAAATGCTTTTCGAAGAGCTATGAATTGATGTTATCTCAAGCTCATTTTGATTGAAATTTTACGTTTAAAGTCATAACCTTCTTTATGATGATTTTGTTATTGTCTTTATACTCATGTTTACTAATCATCAATCATAGGGTTAATCATATGCTATGAACTCTGAGACCCCTACCCCTCTATTTATGGCAACAGAATCACACTAAGGGTAAAGCGACTCACTCGAGCCTCATATCACAATGTCCTAACGCTTGGCTATTACATCGGCTCTTCTCAGTCTCTGACTAGAACAATCCTTATGTAGGAAAGCTGAATGATTCTACCAAGTGTTTTTCCTTCATAATTCTCATGAGCAGGTCACATCAAAAGCGGCTTCCTAAGGCTCAAGAAGATGTACTAAGTCCTTGATTATGAAGATAATTCTTCTATTTATGGCAACAAAATCTCACTAAGGATAGAGAGACTCACTCAAGGCCTCATATCACGATGTCCTAATGTTTGGATATTGTGTTAGCTCTTCTCAGTCTGACTAAAACAATCCTTACATAGGAAAGGTGAATGAGTCTACCAAGTATTTATCCTTCATAATTCTCATGAGCAGGTCATAGGCTCAACAAGATGTCTTAACTCTTTGATTTATGAAGATAATTTTTCTGTGCTTGTTATAATTTGCCAACCAAACCACTCGTCCTAGTTTTTTCTTATTCTAATAACATAAATTTGTTTTGTTTGAGAAGTACCCACAACTTAGGTCCACCCGACCGCCTACTTTCAAGTGTTTAAATCATTTTTCTACTTTTCCCAGATCCACAGTCCCATGGGTTTAGCTTTCCACCCACCAATGGACCTATGGAGCTAGTGTGACCTCACGCCACAGTTGAAAATTGCCACTTTACTCACACACCACTTAAAAACAAGTTCACACACACTCCTTTGTAAAAACAATCTTTTTTCAAAGGAAAACATGCATCATACTATTTATTCCATAACATGCATATATCATTTGTCCATGTCACATATCTCATATCATAAGTAACACATCAGTGTCACATTATCATCATCATAAATCTCCTTGCACCATAACCATGATTCTTAGACCAAGATAATATATACACCAATGAGCCCGAACACTCTTGGACCACCATGATAATAAGAGGAGACCTGTAATGTCTCAAATTTGCCTCAACACAAGTGTCAAACAATCCTAGGACTCCCTTCTATTGGCTATCACCTATCCTAGAAGCACGAACACTCTAGGTATTGGTGTCAAGAGTGATGTATGTCTAGTAACATCACGTATACCTAGCCACCAGGCACTATGCTACACATTTCACTCCGGAGTCGCTTCCTCTACATCACACCAATTGTGCCAAGAGCACACCCATGTTTACCCCCCAGGGGTCAAGGTCTCGAAGGACTACCTTTGTGTGATGCACCCCGTGGGTGACACCCACATGGAAATCTATAAACTTGTGTGATACCTTCACAAGCTTCCATAAACAAACAAACATGCATCACATGAATATAGTATTCCAAACAAATAAACAAGATTCCAACAATATATACCATATTCTCATTCAAAAGAGTGTAAACCATCGCAAGTTTGACCAGACATCACAACTCTTCAGTTGAAACTTTGAGCAAGTCGAATTCCTCTAGCCCACAACATGTCTTGGTGTGGCTTTTCGAGATTCTTCCCTTCTTGGGATCATTTCCAAGTCTTAAGTACATAAGTCAATCTAATCAACTTTACTTAAGGTCTTTTGCGTACAAAAATGGTAATTCTAAGGTCATTGGCCTACTTCTCTAATTTCAGGCTTAACTTTATTAAAAAAATCTCTAAGTATCTATGATTTACTTTTAAGGACTCCTCTTCCTTGAAATCCCTTAAAAGTATTCTAATCTTGATTTCTCAAGTTCATTTCCCTTGATATCATCTTCACAAATTTTGCATTAAGCATATTAATCCCTACTTTATCTATTTTTGACATTAATTCTGGTCCTTATTCACCATTAAAATTCATTTTAAGGTTTTTCTTTTAAGATATATCCCTACACTTGATTAAGGCATTCTAAGTTTCCCTGATTTAAAGGTTAATCGAGACTTTCTCTCTTTAAAATATGTTTTTCTTGGGAGAGATTCATCTAATCTAACCATATTTTATACAACTTGGTTTTCTAGAGTCACTTCTAGGGTTTACACCTATTCTTGACCTTAACCGTACTTGTATAGATGATCACTTCTTTTTCTCTCTCTAGAATTATCCTTCTTAGATTTTTCTATCTCTAGATTTTTTTAAATTGTACTTCACCAATTCTAAACATTAACCCTGTGTGACAGGGTGTGACATGATGAATAAAGGATTGAGTTTAGAACATTGGGTTGACCTACCCAAAAATCTCTCTAGAAATAAGTAGAAAGAATTAGATTAAATTTTTTCAAGCTAGTTATGGTAAAAGAATAAATGTCCTCAAGAATATAAAGACTTCCATTGTTATAGTATAATGAACTAGATTAGGCAAGCATGTAAGTTGAGATTGAAATTAAAAATATTATATTTAAGTGAAATTAAAATTTAAGCTTTGGAGACATGAAAGTTCACACTAATTAAGCGTTTTCCATAGTGAGAGAGAAACATAACATTTATAGATAAGCATAATTTGCTTGATTGTACACCATGCATAACATTATATGTGCATTCGTTGGGAGAATATATGCGTTCTTGATAATATATATTCAAGAGCTTATAACTTTTTTTAAAGCTAGAATGCATTCCTTGGGAGAATATATGTGTTCTTGATAATGTAGATTCTAGGACTTAAAAACTTTGTTTTAAGCTAAAGGTTCAGTAATTCAAAAGTTCGATTGTTGGTGTTGTATACAAAAATCATATCTTGTTGATCTAGATTCTAGAACTTGGAGCTTTGTTTTTTGAGGTTTAATTTTAAGTACTTTAGTATTTTACATATGTTTTATAAAGTATATTACAAGATCAATATAAGAACTTCTTGAATTAAGATTTCTTTTCTATACTTTGTTTTTAAGTATTGTTAACCCCATTTTGGGTTAACTTTGCATCTCTCCATTACATAAGAGAGATATCACAATAAGTGTCATGAAACGAAACTCTAAACATTATAATTATGAGAATAGCTGGCTATGCCACAAATTTATGTAACTTGTAAGCTTCTAGTTCATCTGTTTTATTAGGTTTTGGATGCCCAAGTGTGAATAAGGGCCAATTGTATAAATAACATTATTGTAGTCCTATGGTGTGTCTATGGTGTGAGAGAGAGAGAGTTCAAAGGAGAGACACCTACATTCTTGGTGCATGTGTTCCTCTCTTAGGGAAGAAGGAACTATCTCACAACAAGGAGATTCAGAGAAAACTTACACCAAGACTGAGGTAGATGTAATGTTAACAACCCTAAAGTTTCAGGAGTACATTGTAAGATTCCTCCCTCCAGCTTCTGAGGTGTAAAGGTATAAGAACCTCCCCTTCTGTTCTTGTAATTATTCCCCTCTCTAAAATAAAAGAAAGATCTTGTTTTACCCTGTTTTTGGCCTAGAGAGAGAAAAGTCTAGAGAGAGATAATCCTAAATTAAGATATCTTTGGATATAAAAATCCTCCTAGTGTCTAAAATGGATTCCCCTGAAACAGAAATTCAAAAAGAACTTTCCAATGTGCATTTGGAATTAATTGAAAATGTGTATAAAGGACCTTAGGCTAAGGGTCTACGTTTTCAGAAATTTTTGGATTATGGTCCAATTAAGGTTCCAATGGGCCAATTGGGTTAATCCAAGTCTTGGGATGAGATAAATCCAAAGAATAAAAGAAAATACCTAAAAATGAGTAAATGCTCACATAAGATGAAGAGTTGACTGAGTACAAGGTTTATTAGTTAAAAACTATGAGATATTACTTAAAAAAATGAGATACTTTGGAATAATGATGCATTTTTGACACCTTGGTAAGGAGAGGGGGACTCTTGAGGTAGGCGCCTGATTCACACATGTGGATGAGTTTTTAATTCAAAAAAATTGTGATATTTTTATCTCTCCTCTCTCCTAGATCGAACCAAATCAAAAAGGGAGCCAAACTGGTCCAAATCTTGTCCAAATTGAGTCAAACCAAACCTGGAAAATTTTAGAACCTAGTTGGACTTGGTTAGTGGCCTCCCTCACCTATAAATAGATCCTTAGTCTTTTGTAAAAAAATCTGTGAACTATACCATGGCAGTATTACATTAAAATAATGATATTTTCTATTATTCCTTAAAAATCCTCTACTTTTGGAGAGATTGGAGCTTCTCTCTCTCTTCAACAATCCTTGGAACTTTCTTCTCAACATACTAAACCAATTGATTGGTTGGGGGCTTCCTTCTAAGATAAAGAAGCAAGCCAAATCAAGAGGTAAGAAGTAATTTCCTGGTTTTTCATTAATATTCTCAAAAGATTTCAATTCTCAACCCCTCTCAAGCTTCTCATTTTTATGCATAATGTGAAAAGAGGACTTCCTACCATATTCAAGGATTGGACATCCTATGCTAAAAGAATGATTTTCATCAAATTCATGGAAAACTAATTTTTAGGATTTATGCATAAATAATTAATTAAAGAAAAGAGGAATTTTTGGTAGTTTTATTTTTATGCAAAAAGAGGAATTCCCATGATAATGGAGATCCATGTAATTAAATGGAAAAGGAGAAATTTTGGTATATTAAAATAATAAATATTTAATTTAAAAAGAAATTTTAGATAAATTTATTTTATGCATGAGAAAATTTAAATGATAAAAGAGGAATTCCCATGACACTTGGAATTCAATCATTTAAATGGTAAAAGTGAAAATCTTGGCATATTTGAAATAATGGATATTTTTGTTAAAGAAAAGAGAAATTTTAGATAAATTTAAAAGAGGAATTCCCATGACATTTGGAATTCAATCATTTAAATGCAAAAAGAGGAATTCCCATGATATTTGAGATCCAAGAAATTAGATAGAAAAAGAGAAATTTTTAGCATAATTCAATTTATGAGTATTTATCAAAAGTGAAATTTTGAACATTATTGGGAAATATAGGTAGAATTGATTTTTTTGTAAATCCCATGAATCTTTTTACTCAAAAGAAGAATATTGAATATATTTCACTTGAGAAATTTGAGAAAGAATATGAAAATATCCCCATCGAGAAAAAGTACCTTTAACTAGGCCAAGCAATTGGCAAAATTTTAGAAAAAGTCCCGTCGGTATCTAAAGTAGAAAATGTTACTAAATGTGAATAGATGTGAATACGATGTGAATCCGATGTGAATAAGATGAGAATACGATGTGATATGATGTGTATGCAATGTGATAGGATGTGAGTGGATGTGATAAGATGTGAATGGATGTGATAGGATGTGAGTGGATGTGATAAGATGTGAATGGATGTGATAAGATGTGAATAAGATGAGAATACGATGTGATAAGATGTGTATGCAATGTGATAGGATGTGAGTGGATGTGATAAGATGTGAATGGATGTGATAGGATGTGATAAGATGTGATAAGATGTGAATGGATGTGATAAGATGTGAGTGGATGGATGTGATAAGATGTGAGTGGATGTGATAAGATGTGAATGGATGTGAGAAGATGTGAGTAGATGTGAATGGATGTGAGAAGATGTGAGTGGATGTGATAAGATGTGTATGCAATGTGATAGGATGTGAGTGGATGTGATAAGATGTGAATGGATGTGATAAGATGTGAGTGGATATGATAAGATGTGATAAGATGTGAGTGAATGTGATAAGATGTGAATGTGATGTAAATGGATGTGGATGCGAAGAGATGTGGATGGGATGTGATGTGATGTGATGTAAATGGATGTGGATAGGATGTGATATGATGTAAATGGATGTGGATGTGATGAGAGGTGAATGGGATGTGATGTGATGTAAATGGATGTGGATGTGGATGTGAAGAGATGTGGATGGGATGTGATGTGATGTAAATGGATGTGGATGTGAATGTGATGAGATGAGTTTGAGATGTGATGATATGTGAAAGGAAATGATGTGATGTAAATGGAAGAGAATGAGATGTGGATGGGATGTATGTGATGTGATGTGGATGTAATGAATGAGATGGATGTGAATGGATGCAATGAGATGAGAATGGATGACATGTGATGTGATGTAAATAGATGTGAATAGATGTGAATGTAATGTGAAGTAAATAGATATGAATGGATGTTATGTGATGTGAATGTGAATGTGATGTGATGTGAAGTAAATAGATATGAATGGATGTTATGTGATGTGAAATGGATGTGATGTGATGTGATGTGAATCGAGATAGATGTGAATGGATGAGATGCAATGTGAATGGATGTGATGTGATGTGATATGGATATGGATAGATGTGAATGGATGAGATGTGATGTGATGTGATGTGAATCAAGATAGATGTAAATGAATGAGATGTGATGTGATGTGATGTGATGTGATGCGAATCGAGATAGATGTAAATGAATGAGATGTGATGTGATGTGATGTGAATCGGGATAGATGTGGATGAATGAGATGCAATGTGAATGGATGTGATATGATGTGATATGGATATGGGTAGATGTGAATGGATGAGATGTGATGAGGATAGATGTGATAAGATGTAATATGATGTGACTAGATGAGAATGGATGAAAGACGATGGGAATACATATGATTGGATGTGGATTAAGCAATGTGAATTGATGTAAAAGAATGTGGAATAACGAGAAATGATGTGGAACAATGTGGAAAGATGAGAGTCTGTTAGAAACTGTATTTATGACCTGTTTTTAAATGATTGTTTTATGACAAGAATGCTGGGGAAGCATTTTGACCATCTTGTGAATGAGGTCGTGGAGACCTAAGTGATAAAGTTACAACAGTCGACGGAGAGTCAAAGGAGGACGACTCCATAGCAAGGTCAACCGAGGTCTTGACCAGCCTCGGTTCGATTTAAATGGTGAGCTTCCGGTATGGTGGATGAGGGACCAAAGAAGCAGCCTATGAGTGAAGCGTTAGGTGACCTACGAAGGAGCCTAGAGGGTGCTAACCATACGGTGCTCAGGCTCTGGGTCACCAAAGAGACCCACACGTGCGTCGAGGAAGAAAATGGAACAAGGAGTTAGAGTTGTTTTCTACACTCAGGCATGGATCTGGTTGATTGTCCTTGCTAGTCGACAGAGAGTCAACGGAGGACGCCTCGCATAGCAAGGTCGACCGAGGTCTTGACCAGAGCCTCGGTTCCATTTAAATGGTGAGCTTCCGGTACAGTGGATGAGGGACCAAGGAAGCGGCCTATAAGTAAAGCACTAGGTGACCTATGAGAGCCTAGAGGGTGTTGACCATACGGTGCTCGAGCTCTGGGTCGCCGAAGATACCCACACGTGCGTCGAGGAAGAAAATGGAACAAGGAGTTAGAGTTGTTTTCTAAACTCGAGCATGGATCTGGTTGATTGTCCTTCCTGGTCCTCAAAACGGATGAGTCCATGGCTCTTTTATATGGATCTGTTGGTTGATCTTGCTGATCTTCAACGGAGAGTCCATCTGGATTTTTATAAGTGAATAAATTTTCGAGTACTATGAGCTAGGAACTATTGAAAAGGTCCCTGAGTGAACAGGTGGTGAGCGTTCTGGTTACCAATGATGCCATAGGTACACTGATGAAAGAATGATTAGAAATTAGAATTCAACCTGGATATTTTGGAGGATTATGATCAATGATGCCATAGGTACACTGATGAAAGAATGATGCCATAGGTACACTGATGAAAGAATGATTAGAAATTAGAATTCAACTTGGATATTTTGGAGGATTATGATCAATGATACTATGGTTTCATTAAAAGATTGTTTTAATTCACAGCTGAATCTGTGAAACAGGCAATTTCATATTGGGTGTGTAAGTGGTGTGACTATCTTGAAGTTTGCTTGAAACGCCGACTAGGGGGCCTGGGAACTCTTTTCCTGGTACCCGGGACAAAACATAACCAAACTGCTTGCATGAGGCGATTAAACGTTGTTGGGGCATTAGTTAATCTGAACGGCATGACTGTGAATTCATAATGCCCATAGCGAGTATTGAAGGCTGTCTTTGGGATATCTTGTTCCTTGATTCTGATCTGGTAATACCCAGATTTGAGACCTATCTTTGTGAACATTTGGGTTCCACTTAACCGATCCAAGAGTTCATCAATCCTAGGAATAGGATACTTATTTTTTATTGTTAACTGATTTAATCCTCTGTAATCAATACAGAGTCTTAACGTTCTATCTTTCTTTTTCTAAAAGAGAACGGACGCACCCCAAAGTGAAACACTGGGTCTTACGAATCCTTGCTCTAGCAGTTGTCTTAACTGCTCCTTAAATTCTATGGCTTCAGGAACTGGCATTTTGTAGGCATGCAAGGCTACTGGGTTGAGCTCCCGGGGTTAGCTCTATCTCATGATCTACTTCACGAGTCAGAGGCATCTCAGTTAGCTCTTCTGAGAATACATCAGCACACTCACTTAGCCATTCTGGTTCTATAGCCTTGCATTTTCTATCTACTAGATTCATTTTAAATGACAGAGACAGTTTGCCTCTTTTTGAGAATACATCAGCATACTCACTTAGCCATTTTGGTTCTATAGCCTTGCATTTTCTATCTACTGGATTCATTTTAAACGACATAGATAGTTTGCCTCTTTCTGAGTCCCTTTAGCCATTTAGAAGCTTTGACTAATTGCAGAACTGGGGATCTGGAAATTCCAGTTCCTTGGACTTGATTCCCGTGCAGGTCGAGGAAAGAAATGGTTCCATTATGATGACAGTGAATGTCAGCCTGATTCTTATGGAGCCAATCCATTCCAAGGATTCCATCATAGATTCCCAAGGGTAAGACTCTGAACTGGTAGTCTGTCGCATTCCCATCTAGATTAAACTGAATGTAGTCTGTCTCATGGTGTGTGAAAAGAATCTTCCCACTGGCCAAATCTACTTGCATAGGTTTCC
Organism: Cibotium barometz; assembly: GCF_041138505.1. Lineage (NCBI taxonomy): Eukaryota > Viridiplantae > Streptophyta > Polypodiopsida > Cyatheales > Cibotiaceae > Cibotium > Cibotium barometz. Next base: position 24,360,172 of record NC_141103.1, on the reverse strand, counting down.
CTGTTTTCTGATCTAGGACTAACTTACACAAGCATCCAGGGGAAATAAAAGAATGTGTACTGCCTGAATCAATCAAAAGCTTAAAGTGCTTACCCTTGTATTCTGCTGGAGTCTGAAGGACTAAGAACTAACGATTTTGCCCTTGGCGGCATGAATCTATCCTCTTTCTTCCTCCACTGCATCAACTATTGTGTGACAGCTCTGGCTACTGCTATCTGGGGTGGGACTCTCTCTCGCTAACTTCCCCAAGTCTGAGAGGGGGTTATGAGACTACTTTTCATTGAAGCTATAGGCTGAGCTAGCACTCTTCTGGGGTTGCCCTGATTTTGGTGAGGGGGACCCTGATTGGATTGATACGAAGGAGTCGGTCTCTGAATTCTAGGACCTTGGCTTCCTTGGCCCATTGACATAGAAGGAGTTGGGCAATCCTTGAGTTGGTGCCCAAAACCTTGACAACCGCAACACCTATTTTCACTTCGAAGCTCTTCCTTCTCCATTCTAGAAAGAGTCGGAGTTCTTGAAAAAGAGCTTCGAGGAAAAGGTCTTCCTTCATTTTTGAAACTTCCCGTCTCTTGTTTCTTATTGGGACCTTGGTGTCTTTTAGGAGGCAGAAGGTTGGAAGTACTTCCCGGTGTTTGGAACCTTTTGAAGGATGAGGGAGCTGGCTTTGGTGGCGGGACCTTCACAACAAAGGCCTTGGCAAAGTCCTTCGCCATCCGTACTACTCAGCCATGGAAACTGGCTTGGCATTCTTTACCAGGGTGTCCAAAGGTTTGTTCATTCCTCAAATGAACCTAGCCATCAGCTGTTCCTCATCCAGTGGTGGTTGGTGAGATTTTGAGGAGAAGAGCGAACGCCTGGTGGTATTCCTCCATGGTACGACTTCCCTGGGTTAGCTCCAGGAACTCATTCATCTTAGTTTCCAGGAAGCCGGGAGGACAAAATCTCTTCCTGAGGTATGCCTTGAGATCGTCCCACGTTTGGGTGTTTCGATCCAGATGGTTTGTTCCACAGTGATTTCTCCATGCTAAGCTAGCTATTTCTACAATCTGGTAAGAGCAATCTTACTTTTCTCATTGTATCTAGTGACATCGAAGTATTCTTCCATTGCTTCAATCCACTTTTCCATAGCCTTGCCTATTTTTTTCCCTTCACCCTTGAAGGGACCTAGCTGAGATCTGTGAAGAGCTTTGCGAACATGGAGGTCAAGCTCTTTCTCATCCGTGAGAGGATCTGGATGTCTACCGCGATTTCCACGTCTCATGATTCTGCCAAAATGATTCATCGTTAAATTCCTATTTGACTTCGTTTCGAGATCCTAAGACTTAAGAAGTTTAAACACTGTAATCGTTCTTACTAGAGATCTACGACATACGTTCGAGAAAACAGATCTTATTTCTTTAAACTCGATATCTGATAATCAAATCACTTAGGTAACTGGAAATTTTTCGCAAAACATTCTTTATTTACATAAAGTTTGCAATATATACATAGAGCAACATGGCTCCAGAAAATCAAAACCTTCGTGGGTATAAGCGTGAGACGGCGATACTAGGCTACAGACATTTCGCGATACAATTGTTCCCTTATCGCTAAAGGTGCTACAATCTTACTTCTCGAGATAAAACAACTGAGAAGTCTATAAATATGGTCGAAAAACCTAAAATCTCGAGGTGTGGGGTGATACACGATAACACCGCGATTCACCTTTAGCCTCAAGAGGACCATGGCTAGAGATATTCTTCCTCAACATCAGGTGCTGGTTGAGGCATGGACATATTGTGTTGCAAACCACTTATGAGCAAGTGCACTTTCTCTGCTGACCATGTCAAATACTTGGGATTTATAGTATCTAAAGACGGAATTTCTTATTGTAATTTATGGTCCCTCTACATGGCTTTAGTAGTGGACCTTAGTAGATTATTTCTCTAAGGTTTAGTAGCATGGCTTTAGTCATGGCTTTAGTAATGGACCTTAGTAGATTATTTCTCTAAGGTTTAGTAGCTTGGCTTTAGTAGTAGACCTTAGTAGATTATTTCTCTAAAGGTTTAGTAGCTCCTTTTTGAATGGTCTTATTTTCAGCTTTTTATATGCCTTAGTGGAGAATCTCTACATCTTGCACTCTACTCTAGGCTTTGGGTGCTCGCTTCTAGGCAAGTGATAAGCATCTTGATTAGGATTAGATCCTAATCTCCTCCTTAATCCTTTTGTACTTCAGCCTATTTAAAGGCTCCTCATCTAATGAAGAAATATCAAGCTTTTGCCTTATTCACATTGTCATTATGCTCATATCATTTGTCTTTAGCTAATCTAGCCATGTTTAAGCATAGTCTTGCTCCCTAGTTCTTTATCCTTGCTCTAATCATGTGCTCAATCCATCCTTGAGCTCCCATGTTTTCTAACATTTCTCCTGACCCCACTAAAATCCAAGCAGTCGTGGATTAATCAGAGCCCAAAACAGTGAAAGAAGTCAGGAGAAATTCCGTCTTTAGAGCCAAGCAGCCGTGGATTAATCAGAGCCCAAAACAGTGAAAGAAGTCAGAGGATTCTTGGGATTAACTGGATGGTATAGAATCTTTATACCTGAGTATACTCAAATAGCATCCCCTTTGACTAACCTTCTCAAGAATATCACCCTATTTCATTAGACCGCTATGTGTCAGAATGCTTTTGATAAGCTAAAGATAGCTTTAGTAACTTACCCTGGCCTAAAATTGCCAGATTTTTCCTTACCCTTTGAGGTAGTGAGACAAGTGCCAGTGGTTTTGCCCTAGGAGGTGCACTTATGCAGGAAGGTCATGCAGTAGCTTATGAATCCAGAAAACTCAGAACGCATGAGAGAAATTATGCTGTCCATGACTTGGAGTTACTCTCAATAGTTTATGCTCTAAAGTTGTGGAGACATTTGGGATAGAGATTCACCTTGATGACAGATCATTAAAGTCTGAAGTGGATCTTCACCCAAACAGATCTCAACATGTGTCAAAGAAGGTGGATGCAGACCCTGTAGAAATTTGACTTTGAGATAAAGTACCGACCAGGGAAAGAAAATGTGGTACCGATGCACTCAGTAGGAAAGCCTCCTTGCTTGCAATAACATTGGTGTCAAATCCATTGATCAGTGAAGCAAGAGAGAAGATCATGGAGGACAGATTCTTTGCCCCCCCTATTGCTACCCTATTGATGCAGGAAAACTGCACTGTCAAAATTTCTGCACAAAATGACGAAAACACCTGTACAGAACTTGTAATGCAAAAACGGAGCCCGAAACGACCTCAGATGCAATTTCTATGAACGCAAAACCCTATGGGCCAGTTTGCAGATTATAGGGACCTGCAAACGCTCGTGAAAGCTCACCTCAATCGGAGAACGTGAGTCAGGAGGGTGCTAGCCTGCTCTAATACCAATTGTTGGAATTAGGGTTGTAGGAAAGCACACAAAGCTTGTAGAAGAAGAAGCAAGAATGCACACAACACACAATGTATTAGATTGTATCAATGTACAAAGATAAGTTAGCCCTAGAATAATGGGCGTATATACAAGCCGAGGGAAAAACCCTCCTAAAGAGGGAAAAAATGCCCCGGCGGTCCTAAATGTGTTCACACACATCACTGCCTATATATATGACAAGAGAGAGAGAGAGAGAGAGAGAGAGAGAGAGAGAGAGAGATTTTACTTTGTATTTATTGTTTGATTTTGACCTTTAATAACACTTAAGTATTGTTTATTTACTCCTAAATTATATACATTGTATCCAATTTATGCTAAATCTTGACATTTTATGGAGACACATATCCATCTTTTGCTTATGTTTTCATATTTTAGATATAAAATCACTTTATATCTTACATGTATTCTCGTAACCATAGCTTATATAGTCCTCATATACCTAAGCTTTGTATGCTTAAGTTAAAATTTGTTGATATTGGATATCAAGATATATTTAACTTGATGAATTCATTTTCTAATCAGGTACGAGTGTATTTATCTTCTACTTATGGAGTATAGGCCTAAAATGTATTTTTCTTCTACTTATGGAGTATAGGCCTAAAATGTATTTTTCTTCCACTTTAGGTGTCATTTTGTATCTTTTACATTCACAACCTCTCCTCTTTGGCATTCACAAAATTCTCTCACATCACTTCTTACTTTGCAAATTGTGGTAAAAAAGAGGTCACATTTCTTGATGTATTCATCTTCTACTTATGTAGGCCCAAAATTGATGCTTTATATTTTGATAAATTTGATTTGATGTATTTAGTTATACTTATGGAGTGTAGGCCTAAAATGGATACAAGGCATCCCTTTTGTTACGTATATTTTACTATTACAGTGGATTAGGTGCTTAAGTCTACACATAAAAGAGTTATTTAGGGCCTTAGCACATCTTTGGTGGAACTAATTGATAAAATATATGTTGGTTTCATATAACTTCGGATATTTGTGTGTGTGTGTGTGTGTGTGTGTGTGTGTGTGTGTGTGTGTGTGAGAGAGAGAGAGAGAGAGAGAGAGAGAGAATGTGTGTGTGTGTGTGTGTGTGTGTGTGTGTGTGAGAGAGAGAGAGAGAGAGAGAGAGAGAGAGAGATTGTGGGGGGGTGTGTGTGAGAGAGAGAGAGAGAGAGATTGTGTGCTCAAGTCTACACATAAGAGAGAGAGAGAGAGAGAGAGAGAGAGAGAGAGAGAGAGATTGTGTGCTCAAGTCTACACATAAAAGAGTTATTTAGGGGCTTAGCATATCCTTGGTGGAACTAGTTGATAAAATATATGTTGGTTTCATATAACTTCAAATGTCAGTGCATGTGTGTGTGTGTGTGTGTGTGTGTGTGTATGTGTGTGTGTGTGTGTGTGTGTGTGTGTGTGTGTGTGTGTGAGAGAGAGAGAGAGAGAGAGAGAGAGGGATTTCACTTTGTAAGTGTATGTGTGTGTGTGTGTGTGTGTAAGAGATAGATAGATAGATAGATAGAGAGAGAGAGAGAGAGAGAGAGAGAGAGAGAGAGAGAGTGAGTGAGTGAGAGTGACTGAGGGGCTGTGTGTGTGTGTGCAAGAGAGAGAGAGAGAGAGAGAGAGAGAGAGAGTGAGTGAGTGAGAGTGACTGAGGGGGTGTGTGTGTGTGCGAGAGAGAGAGAGAGAGAGAGAGAGAGAGAGAGAGATTGTGGGGATGTGTGTGTGTTAGAGAGAGATTATGTGCTTAAGTCTACACATAAAAGAGAGTTATTTAGGGCCTTAGCATATCTTTGGTGGAACGAATTAATAAAATCATATGTTGGTTTCATATAACTTCAGATGTTTGTGGCATGTGCCTCTGTGTGTGTGTGTGTGTGTGTGTGTGCACGCGTGCACAAAAGATTGTGAATCAACTTGATGTACATGTAGTGTTTGTAGACTATGAAAAGCCTAATAAGTTAGATTTTCGATGCATAGGCACTGGATATTACAGAATTTTTCGATCTGCTGTCTACAAGCCTATTCAAATGCCATTTGTCTCAAATATTGATCCATCGAATGAATTTTGTAAGGTTTCATCTTTTTGCTTTTTTCTCGGCATAAATTATATCTTTCAATAGCTAATGTTATTATCTTAAATATGTTTTTTGGACAGATGGAGGTGAGAAGTAAAGGCTTCCAAGGAGGGATAATCTAGTTGCTTGAAAATGGTTTTAATGCTTGCTCAGGTGTGTAAGATTGTCACCAATATATTGGGTTGGAATGCTAGATGTATATAAATGTCAAGTTTGGTGTGTTCATATTTAGGTTGCCAAGTTGAGGACCATGAGGCCCAAAATGGGCTGCAAATATAAGGCTTGTCTCTACTTTTCCCCAAGGACAAGTTTTTTTAACACATGCAAGAATATTCTTTCCCGTCAAGGATAGGTCATGCCACTAGTATGGGTGAATGTATGCAAATAGAAACGATGTGGAGGGTCATCATTTTATTGCCTTAAATAGAGAGGATATGGAGATCGTCATTTCATTGACTTTTTCAAGCATTAATCATTATATACTAAAATGAAACCTTAGAAAAACACTCTTATTCTTGAAAATCTCACATAATATCTTTAATGGAAAAGCAAAAAACATTTTGGTGCCATATTTGGCTACTTTAAATCTCAGCTAGTTTTTCTTAATAAGGCACCAAAATGTTGTTTTTCATTTCTATTAAATATATTCTAAGTTTATTTTAAAAATCTCTCAAAATATATTTAATGGAAATGCAAAAACCATTTTGGTGCCATATTGCCTACTTAAAATCTCAGCCAATTTTTCTTAATAAGGCACCAAAATATTGTTTTGCATTTCCATTAAATATATTCTATGAGTTTTTCAAGAATAAGAGTGTTTTTCTAAGGTTTCATTTTAGTATGTAATGATTAATGCATGAAAAAATAAATGAAATGATGGCCCTCCTTGCCCTTTCTATTCGCATGCATTCATTCACCCATATCCTTTCTATTTAAGGTCTCACAATTTATTTAGTATGCAATGATTAATTCTTGAAAAAGTCAATGAAATGATGACCCTCCTTGCCCTTTCGATTTGCATGCATTCACCCATATCCTTTCTATTCAAGGTCTCACAATTCTCTATAAAAAGCCTCAAAGGGCTCATTCTACGAGTAGAGGGAGGGAGAGAGAGTGAGGGGGTGGGGGACTAAGGTTGTATTAATTAAATGCCACATCACAAAGTTATGAATATACACCTACAAAAAGAAGTTATAAGGCCCCAAAACGTTTTTTTTCAAACAAAAAAATTGTTCGTGTTTGTTTCTAAGGTATTTTATATTTTAGGTTTTTAGGCTTATAGATTTACATACTATAAGTAAAAGATTCTATTTCTTCCATTTATAGTAGATTTTGACGCATGTTCCTCTCTCTCTCTCTCTCTCTCTCTCTCTCTCTCTCTCTCTCTCTCTCTCTCTCTCTCTCTCTCTCTCTCTCTCTCTCTCTCTCTCTCTATATATATATATATATATATATATATATATATATATGTAACAAAAGGAGTGTTAGCCTCTCTTACATGATATGTAAGCATAAGCGATGAACTTCACCATTGATGTTATCTCATGTGTGCAACAAGGTGGAAGAGGTTGGGAGTTGGTGGGGTTCTCTTGGTGGAGATGTATGAGGAAAGGGGGAGCTATCGACGAGGAGTTGTAGGGGAGGATGATGGAGGGGGGGATGGTCAGGCTACAAAGGAGGTGGGAGGACGGCAAGGGCAGAAGACCAACATACCTATCACCATACCTAAGGTCTTATATTAAATAATGCCACGTTAGTGACGTTATTTAATGCAAGATAAATGGTTTGTGTGAATCTCAGCCAATTTTTCTTAATTTTTGGTAGTACACTAGAATGTCGTTTTTATTTTCAAGTACTAGGCAAGTACTAGGCAAGGCTTGCCTATTACCAACGATTAATTGCAGTGCTGACAGTAATAAATAACACCTTAAGGGTTTTCATCAACTATAAGGCCATGCATGCTCACTTCAACCAACTCTAAAGAAAAATCTCTAGTTGCGTTGCCAACCAAAGAAAATAATTCATATATCTCAATAATAATTGCCAAACTAATGCTATGCCTAAGAATTCTACTTAGCTAATCTCATAAATGAATTAAGCTTGAATAAAACAAAATAAATACTTATTTCTCTCCTATTCTCACAAATAACTCAAGCAATCCTCTTCGATATTAACACACAAATCCAAGGATAATAATAACTCTCTATGCATGTATAGAGAGCTATATCCATGCCTAGAGCTCTTTTTGCATGCATAGAGATCATACCAACCACCCAAGTCTGGGTGCCCAAGAATTCCTTACGTTGTATAAAATATAACTTCTCTAATGAGAATGGACACTCCTCTTGTATGACATTAAGAGCACTAGCTTCTCTACTCTACCTTATCTCTTGAGTGTGTGTGTGAGGTGAGAGAGAGATTATGAGAGTGTGAAATCTTGCAAGTTATGATCTCATACCACCATAGCTTCTTGATCTGAGGGGTTTGTCCTTAAAGAGCTACAACAAAAACCGTGGGTGAAAATGGTGGAAGCTATAACACAAGCTAGCTACTTCAACAAGTGGTTGGAGAGCCTTCCTTGGGAAAGCTCTAAACAGGCCACTCTCATCCCCACGACAAACAAGTAAGTATTCTCTCTGGTTTGGTTGATAGGCTTCACTGTGAGGATAATGGTTTAGCTTATCCCTTAGTCTTTGAGTTTGGCTTAATATTGGCACTACTGTCAAGGAGTAGAGAGTGACATTATTAGCTTGTGTGGTAGCTTTTGTTCTTTCCAAGTCCCTTTTTTCTACCATTTCTTGCTCTCTATGCTTTTGTGCAAAGAAGAAAAAGAGGAGGTGAAGGGAAAGAGGTTTGCAATCATGGATTTCACTGGGTTTTTTGTTTATTGTTTCAAATTTTTTTTAAGTCAATGTGTTGCTTGCGTGTGTTAGTCTTGTGTAAAATTGATTTGAGTGTTGATTAAGATTTTGGTTAACATTTAGCTCACAAAAATACATTTTAGGCCACTTTTTGTCTTTTTGCAAAAGCATGTACTATCTACCTAGATTAATTAATTAAAAATTAAACATAAGCATTGCATTTCTAGCATAGTTAAGGCTTAAGTATTACGCATAGTTAAGGCTTAAGTATTACGTATAGTTAAGGCTTAAGTATTTCTAGCATAGTTAAGGCTTAAGTATTACGCATTGTTTACTTAATTAGTAATTAATTAATCACTAATATCAATCGTTAATTTTCTGACTATTTTCCAACAAGCCTTAAATGCTCATAATAACTGGACTTCGATTAAAAGTCTGAGATCAACGAGAATTGGAGATCGAGCTCTTAGATCCTATACCCTCAATTTGGGCTCATTAGGTCTAGAAATGTTTTTCTTTTTTTGGACCCCTAATCAAGATTAGTGCAATAGGGCATGTTAAAATAGATTGCTTGTGCTTTTTTTAAAGTGATGGATTAGATTTTCGATTAAGCATTTACATTATAAGATTAATTCAAGTTCTTTGTATACTTTGCATAGTTTACATAGAACAAAAAGAAAGGGTAATCTCTTTAGTTTTAACCCATGTTCCAAAGGATTTGCTGGCTAGATGCTTGGATGGTTGTAACTAATGCATAATCTTATTTTTGAAGCATTGTATTGGCTTCATTCCTAATACTTTGATAAATTACATTATTTTGTGGTTAGCATTACTGACAATTGGTTTGTATTGGCTTCATTGCTAAGATTTTGAACTTAAATTACATTATTTCATGGTTAGTCCCATTACGATTCTTTCTCGTGGATTCTTTGCCTGAATCTATCAATACTTCCCTTTGGTTTTTTTTGAGGCAATGCAACCCCCTTTACCTATTAGGAGCTTTTTTAATTGTTGCAGGCGAAATAATCCCTCTGACCTATTAGGAGCTTATTAACTTAGTGTTGCAAAAGGAACGGCCAAAAAGAATATTTCTAGAGTTCTAGTAGTGATCAGCTCCAACAGCCAAGGATAAGGTCAAGAAATTTAAGCGGAAGACCAATTCCAACAAAACTTCTAAGGTTAAGGGTGATTCCGAACAACCAAAGAAGGTGACTTACTGGTATTACAAAAAGCCCAGTCGTGCAATTGAAAATTGCTTTAAACTTCAAAATAATGAAAAGAAGAAAAAGGACTATCTAACAAGGGTTCTAGTAGTTCTACCTGAGACAATCATAGTTCCAAGAAAGAAGACTGCTAATTTCATTTTCCATCAAGACTTCTCACTAATAACTATTTGCAGTTATAAACTTGAACATGATGTATATTTCAGTGCAACTATTAAGAAACCAACTATCGCGCTCTTGAAAATGGTGCTCCTAAGCTTATAACTTCTCAATGAATTTTGGTCAAATATATGGAGAATGTGCATGGTCATATTGTTACATGTGCCAATAATGTCTCTTATCCCATCGAAGGTGTTGAATGATGAGATAGTTCTCATACAGTAAGTGGAGAGGATCTTTGTCTTCAAAATGTACTTTTTGTTCTAGTTATTCAAAAGAATCTACTTTCTGTGCCCGCTCTAGAAAGCGGGGGTTTTAATGTTGAATTTGCATATGATAAATACATTGTCAGTAATAGAGAGCACGATAAATGCATTGTCCATGATAGAGAACATGACGTGCTTACTTGATCTTCTATCATTGATGGTTTATATAAATTGGACATATATAACAAGTGTGATGTTTCTGTGCCCGCTCTAGAAAGCGGGGGTTTTAATGTTGAATTTGCATATGATAAATACATTGTCAGTAATAGAGAGCACAATAAATGCATTGTCCATGATAGAGAACATGACGTGCTTACTTGATCTTTTACCATTGATGGTTTATATAAATTGGACATATATAACAAGTGTGATGTTTCTTATCTATCAGACACTTGTAATGCAATGAAAGATGTCCAATTGTAGCATGGTAGGTTTGGCCACACTTCTATTGGTGGTTTGATGCTTTTGTAGCAGCATGGGATGTTAAAGGATCTTTCTCAACTTGATCCACCATCAAGATATGTTTTCGAAGGATGCATCCTTAGCAAACTTGCTTGCAAACATTTCCCAAATAATGCAACAGATTAAGCTAATTACAAGCTACAACTTATACACAATGATGTGTGTGGTCCAATATGAACTATTTCTTTGGGAGGAAATTTATATTTTGCAACATTCATTGATGAATTTTCTCATTTTCAACACTTCATTGCTATGATTGAAAATGAAATTGGCTTTAAAATTCAAACTCTCTATTCAGATAAAGGGAGGGGAATATATATATATAATGCATTCAAAGATTTTTTTGCACAAAAATTCATTAAGCATCAACGTACAACTCCTTATACACCATAGAAAAATGGTGTTACTTCTAAGAGACAAAACAAGACTCTCATGGAGATGGTTAGATGCATGGTTAAAGTCCAGTAGCTTCTATATACAAGTTTTGGATGGAAGCAGTTCTTTGTGCTACCTATGTGCTAAATGGGTGCCCCACTAAAGCTTTGAAGACTATCACTCATTATGAGGCTTGGTTCAATCAAATACCTAATGTAGATTTTTGGTTGTTTGGCATATGCACATGTTCCAGCAACACAAAGCAAAACTAAGCTCAATGACAAGGCAATGAAATGCATTTTTATTGGTTATAGTGCTAAAAGCAAAGGTTATCGCCTCTATAATCCTCTCACAAAGAAGATTATTATCAAGGACGTCATTTTTACAAAGAATTCTATCTATCTAATGATAGATTTCAATAAGCATGCATATGTAAATTCCTTAAGACATGTTTGATGGGTTATTACTCGTACCAGCTTTTATTGATGTCATTTTTATAAAGGATTCTATCTATCCAATGATGGATTTCAATAAGCATGCTTATGCCAATTCTCCAAACATGTTTGATGGGTTATCACTTGTGCTAGTTTCTATTGATTCTCAATTGATTTTTCATATTGATCCTTGTTTGTTGCAAGGGGGGAATGCTTAAGGAATCGATGTCCCAACTTCAGATCAGGTGAAAGATATAGTAAATGTTGAAAGATGAGTAATCAATAAATGTAGGGTTATGCCTAGATGGGTTAGATGCACCTTGCAAGATAGCAATTTGTTTTCTCCTTTGCAGAGTTAAACCAAATCCGGTGCTGAGACCACTTCTTCAATAGATTGTGTTGAGTTTGCATTTCTTAGGTCTCTACATGATGTAGGTGGACCCGAGTCTTTTGAAGAGGCTCAAGAATATCCAAATTGGGTGAAAGTTATGCAGGATGAAATTTATTTCATTTAGAAAATTAGTAATTGGGATTTAGTGGATCTACCACACTTACCACTTGGCAAGAAAGCTATTAGTACTAAGTGGGTTTTCAAAGTCAAGAGAAAGGCATACGAATCACTTAGGTAGACTTGTTGCAAAAGGTTATGCCTAGCACAAAGGGATTTATTATGAATGAAACTTTTGCTTCCACTTATGTATGACTACTATTCAACTTGTTATTGCTTTGGTAGCTCATCATGGATGGAAAGTGCACTAATTGGACATTAAAATACCGTTCTTGAATGGTGACTTGTAGGAAAAGCTTATGTGAGTCAACCAGCTGGATTTACAACTTGGTCAAGAACAAAAGTGTGTCACAACTTTCAAAGTTCATGCATTGCCCAGGCACCAAGCATTGGCAATAAGTAGTTAAACATATCTTTAGTTACTTGCAAGCACTAAAGACCTTGGATTGTTCTATGCCAAGGGGGGTGATTTAGAACTATAGGGCTTCAGTGATTCCAATCAGGAAGGCATTATAATACACGAAAATCCACATCTAGAAATTGTTTCTTTCATGGCAATTTGTGCATACCTTGGCTAAGCAAGAAACAACCCCAACTATTGCAATGTCATCGTATGAAGTTGAATACAGAGCAACATTCACTGTGAAAATTGCCTTGGCTAAGCAAGAAACAACCCCAACTATTGCAATGTCATCGTATGAAGTTGAATACAGAGCAACATTCACTGTGAAAATTGCCTAGGCACTAAGCATTGGCAATAAGTAGTTAAACATATCTTCAGTTACTTACAAGCACTCAAGATCTTGGATTGTTCTATGCCAAGGGGGGTGATTTAGAACTATAGGGCTTCAATGATTTCAATCAGGAAGGCATTATGATACACAACAATCCACATCTATAAATTGTTTCTTTCATGGCAATTTGTGCATACCTTGGCTAAGCAAGAAACAACCCCGACTATTGCAATGTCATCGTATGAGAAGTTGAATACAAAGTAACATTCACCGTCGTGACAATTGAACGTGTTTGAGAAGATTGATGGGGAGGATCTTTGTGTCCCTTCAAACACCCCTACTCCTATTCTTAATAATAGTTAGAGCACAATGGTAATTGCAATAAATCTTGTCTTTCATGCCTAGACTAAACACATTGAAGTGTGCATTATCACAAAGCTACAAAAGCTCACTCACTCAATGTCCACATCAAAGAGAACATAAGGGGGAGGGAGATAGTATAGAAGGCTAGTTCACTAGGAGCAAGAGCTCAAGTACAATGAAGTACAAACAGCAACCCTAAACCTGGATGAGGTTGCTTACCTAACCCTAAGGTGCCCGTTCACACCTAGATGGCCATGGGAAAAAGCCGAGTGGTACAAAAGTCCCATGGCATAAGTGCATGTTCTCATAGTAGGTAGTATTACCAAATATTTAACAAACCCCCTTGTAGTAAAATTGTGAGGTTTATAGAGATTGCAGATTAGTCTCAGAAAGGGAAGAAGCCCAAAGCTTTGCGAAAACCCTCAAACTTTTCATGTGAAAAGATTTACCACATTATGTACTACAATAGATCAGATTGATCTGGAGTCTCTCTCTCATGTAGTTTTTATTCAAAACTAACATGTTACATATATCTAAAGTAACCCTTTTAGGCTTTTACCACAAAAATTTCCCTTTTACTCTCTAGTGAGGACTTTGGCTAATTCGATAATTTTCAGTTTTACTTGAAGTAGAGTTAACTCTTCAGCAACTATTCATTATGCTTTGGCCTTTAAGGCTTTTGATTGCATCTAGATATTAGTTATTTGCTCTCATGATTTGTGCTAATCATCCTTGTGCTACTCCTCGGGAATGCACCCACTCATATTTGAAGGGCCACTCACTCCCTTTGTCTTTGTTACTCCACTGACAATGATGAGAAAGAGAAATAAAGAAAGTAATTAAAAAATCATATTAACATTTACAAAATGCCAAAATGACCTATAAACACCATACCATGGTCAAGCAAAAGAAATAAAATTTTACTAATCATTTGCTAGAGTTGCATATGTTAGAGAGAGAGAGAGAGAGAGAGAGAGAGAGAGAGAGAGAGAGAGAGAGAGAGAGAGAGAGAGAGAGAGAGAGAGAGAGAGATATTATTATCAACACATCAAGAGCATCATTATCCAAATGGAAGAGGAACGAATAATAAGGCATGCAACTTTGAGGGAGGAGGGCATTTTGCCACCATCACCATTACTTGAGTAGGTAAGATAGTTAAAGTAGGTTAAATGAGTTAGCAAGATGTAGTAGTTATTGTTGCGAGTGACCATTACTTGAGTAGGTTATTAAAGGAGGTCGAATGAGTAGGTTATTAAAGGAGGTCGAATGAGTTGTGATGTTTAATAAAGTCATGTGCAAATGAAATGAAAGAAAATTGAAGGGTGTATTGACAATTTGGTTGCAGAATTTGCGATAGATACACACCTCACATCTCTAAAGTTGCATAAAATTTAATAGATACACACCTCACAATTTGGTTATTAAAGGAGGTCGAATGAGTAGGTTATTAAAGGAGGTCGAATGAGTTGTGATGTTTAATAAAGTCATGTGCAAATGAAATGAAAGAAAATTGAAGGGTGTATTGACAATTTGGTTGCAAAATTTGCAATAGATACACACCTCACATCTTTAAAGTTGCATACAATTCAAGGTTCGCTTAAGTTTTATTCCAACATCTACTTTATTGAGTCATAATTGCTTGTTGAAAACTTCAACATTGACTTTATAAATGCAAGAATTTAAAACAGACACATGCACGCATTATGAAGTTTTGTTAGAAGGAAAGTTCAAACAAGCATTTTTCCCACCCAAAACCCCAAAATGATGAATAAATAGCAAGTTTGAGTAATTAGAATGGGTCTTGAGTAATTATTTATGATTACATTTTCAATAGTTTTAAGTTATTTCAGTTTACCTTTAAGCATAAATAATGCAAGTTTACCTTTATGATTACATTTTCAATAGTTTTAAGTTATTTCAGTTTACCTTTAAGCATAAATAATGCAAGTTTACCTTTATTAAGTTGTTAGGTGTAGCTAGCATGGGTCTTGGATTGTCAATTATTATTACATTTTTCAATAGTTTTAAGTTGTTTAGGTTTACCTTTAGGTATAAATAACACATGTTTACCTTTAAAAAGTTGTTTAGGTTTAGCTTTAAGTATAGATAACACAAGTTTACCTTTAAGTTGTTTAGGTTTGCCCTTAAGTATAAATAACACAAGTTTTAATTGAAATTTCATCGTATCTGGCCATGTGAAGTTGAAAAGTCCTACCATTAAAGTTGGAAAGGTGTTTGCTCTTCTAAATAACTTATTTAGTTCTAAGAATGCATGGGAAAGTGAGAAGTGACAAAGCAATATTGCTATCTCTTTGAATATTTAGTAAGGAGAAACTTTGGATTTGTTACTTTTAAAACTAAATGGACAACTCAATGGAAGCCATGAAATGCTACTATATTTACATTTATGTTTATATTTTTCATACATGTATGTGCGTTAGTAACCTACCAATATCTCCCCCTCACTCATACTTGTATAGTAAAGATTACTTTATACATGTCTTATTGTTGTTAATCACTTATCAAATCAATAACACCATTCTTTTTGTCAATAAAGACAACAATAGATGATAATTTTAATAGTAATTCCTTGCATTTGACAATTGATTATCGTTGGAGTATAATGTAAATCCTAGTGCTTTCCCAATTGCTTTAAGCAAACCTTCTACCTCAAAAGGTTTGTTTCATGAGATAGTATTCTATATTTAATATGGTAATAAGATTGCATTGATCTCTTGCCCTCTGCTTTCAAGCATTTCCACACCATTTTCTAAGTGCTAGCTAGTACGTCTTCATCCTCGTGAATTTTAAGTAATGTCTTTAACCCTCAACTACCCTCCTATTAAATTCAAATTATGCAAAGGTAGAGAGAGAGAGAGAGAGAGAGAGAGAGAGAGAGAGAGAGAGAGAGAGAGAGAGAGAGAGAGAGAGAGAGAGAGAGAGAGAAGGGCATTCTCAACGTATAGAGAGGAAGAGCAAACAAATATGTGGAGACCAATAGGGGACAAAGCCCATTGTCTAGGTGGGAAGACAAGAGTAATAAGGCATGCAACTTCAAGGGAAGAGGGCATTTTGTCGCTCTCTTCCTTTAATAGGTAAGATATATTAAATAAGCAATATAAATTGTGATGCTTAATAAAGCTATGTAAATGAGGTGAAAGAAAATTAGAGGTTATATTGGCAATTTGCTTGCAGAATTTGCAACACATATATACCTCACTTCTTTAAAGTTGCATGTATATCTCACTGCTAACTTGAGTTTTCATTTAGAATTTGCAACACTTATATACCTCACTTCTTTAAAGTTGCCTATCTTTCACTGCTAACTTGAGTTTTCATTCAACTTTTACTTTTTTTAGGTATCATCACTCAATGACTATTTTATATAGCCATCATCCCTCTTGACTTTATAAAATGTAGGAATTAAAATATAGACACATGCACACACTTTGTTGGAAGGAAAGTTCAAGAATTTATGTGATATACATTTTTAAAACTAAATAAAGTTCCTTAATTTTTCAAAGAAGCATTTTTCCCACACAAAACACAATAAGTAGCAAGTTCAGGTAATTAGCATGGGTCGTGGCTTGTTAATTCATGATTACATTTTTACAACAATTTAAGTTGTTTATATATACCTTTTAGTTTAAATTACAAAGATTTTATTTTGGAATTTATTGGCATCTAACTTGAATAAGAATCATGTGGTGTTAAAAAGTCCTACCATTGATGCCAAGAAGGTGTTTGCTGTTGTAAATTCCACTAATGCATGGGAAAGTAAGAAGTGAGACAAAGCAAGATTGCTCCCTCTTTGAATATTAAGTAAGGAGACACTTTGCATTTGTTATGAAACTACATATGAAGACAACTCAATGGAAGCCATGAATTGATGAACCACTGAATTTATTTACATTTGCATTGATTTTATTTACATCTACGTATATATTTTGCACATGCATTTGTTATGAAACAACATACGAAGACAACTCAATGGAAGCCATGAATTGATGAACCATTGAATTTATTTAATTTATGTATATATTTTGCACATGTGTGTGATTTGATAACATAATAGTATTAGTGTTCTTCCTGTATAGATATGCTAATTAATATGCTTCCCTCACTCATATATATTCATTAATCATGGAGTGAATGTTAATTAATATTATTCCCTCACTCATATATATTCATTTATCATGGAGGGAATTTTAATTAATATTCTTCCCTCACTCTATAGATTCATTCATCAATCATAACATTTGATTATGGAGTGAATGTTAACTAAACTACGTCCTATTGTTGATAATTACATATCAACAACATTTTGTTTGTCGATAAAGACATTCTTAGTAAAAATAGAGGATAATTTTGATAGGAATTCAAGGCATGCAAAAAAATAACAAGTATTTTCAAGGCAAAATTTTAAATTTTGCTTGCCTTCATAATTTTGATAGGAAATTTTTGCATTTTGTATTCCTTATGTTTGATAATTTATTGTCTTTGAAGCATTTTTAAATTCCCATGGCTTTGTCTAATTTGCTTTGAGTCCTCACGAGGTTTGCTTCATGAGATAAGTCTTTTATATTTGCCAAGGTAAAAAGGTCACACTATTCTCTTGCCCTTGCCTTTCAAGCACGTACACACAATTTCTACATGCCAACTAGTACATCTTCATGCAAATGAATATTTGCAAAGGTGTATGTTATAGGGTTTTGGAATGGTCAGAATATGTGGGTTTGCTTTAGGACAAGAAATATATTCATTTATACACGTGTGTGTGTGTGTAAGAGAGAGAGAGAGAGAGAGAGAGAGAAATATATTCATTTATACACGTGTGTGTGTGTGTAAGAGAGAGAGAGAGAGAGAGAGAGAGAGAGAGAGAGAGAGAGAGAGAGAGAGAGAGAGAGAGAGAGATTAATGACTTCACCTTGTTAATGATAGTATCTACAACTCACTAGGAGATATTGAAATTAACAATCTTTTCTTATCAAATACATTTATTTCAGTAACACAATGGGAAAATCCCATATGGAGAGAAGAACTATAGAATGATTTTTCATGTTAACTACCTCAGGTATGTTACCATATTATAGTAGTGATGTGTGTGAACACACTTAGGACCGCCGGGGCACTTTTTCCCTCACTAGGAGGTTTTTTCCCCCGTGCATTGTATATACGCCCATTATCTTCTAGGGCTTGTTATCTTTCATTTTTGGCACTCATAATACACTACTGTGTTGTGCTCAAGCTTCCTCATCTTCTTGAAGTTGTGTGTGCATTCCTGCAACCCTAATTCCAACAATTGGTATCAGAGCAGGCTTCCTCCTCCCGGGCAGCATCACCGGCACCTGCCGCTTCATCTCCTCCGATTGCGACGAGGTTTCACGAGCGTCTGCAGGTTAGTATATGCCGTGGGCGAGCCCGAAGGGCTCGGTCGTTTCAGAATTTTGATCTGAAGTCATTTCGCCCTCCGTTTTTGCATTCCAAGTACTGCGCAGGCAAAATCGTCCTACTGTGCAGATTTTCTGTCAAGATTAAAATCTGCAGGACAGGTGCCCATTCGTCTGTTTTGGGCTGTGCTACATAGCACAGGTCGATTTTATACAGGTTTACCTCTTGCAGACAGCATTTACATCTAGTAGTACAGTCATTGGCCATGGCTGACAACAATGATGTATTCCGCATGTTGGCTGCTGAGGATAAGTTGGATGGCACCAACTATCCATTATGGGCATATATGATGCGACATGTATTGGTAGCAAAGGGGTTATGGAATATTGTGCAGGGTATTGATGCACGTCCTATTGTGGCTGGGAATGCTGCAAACACATCAGAAACAGGTACTGTTGATGATGGTGCAGGCACAAGTGCTGTAGCAGCTGTTCGAGAACCACCACTTTCAGCAGAGCAGATTCGTTGGGATGGTAGAGATGCGCAGGCTCATGCCTTGATTGCGCTGTCTGTCAAACGTACCATTATCCCACATATTCGCTCCTGCAGGACTTCTAAGGATGCTTGGGATGTACTTGCCACATTGTATCAGGCAAGAAATGAGGCTCGTGTTGCTTATCTCCGAAAACAGTTGGAGAATGAGCATATGAACGAAGGTGATTCTATGGATAGCTTTTTGACAAAGATCAAGGATTTCAAAGAGCAGCTCATTTCTGCAGATGAAATCCTGTCAGACAGTTCACTTGTGCAGACTGTTTTGAATGGTCTACCAGATTCTTATCAGGGTTTTGCTTCCACTCTTCGCTTGATGATGAAAGGCAATCCCAATGCCTTATCATTTGAGGAGTTAGTTTCTGTTTTGCTGCAAGAAGACCAGTCAAGGCAAAACAGGAATAGTATGCGTGTCGCAGATCAAGCTTTCGGTGCTAGTCAGAGAAGCGGGAAAGGTAAAGCTGGCTTTTCTTCTAGTAAGCAGAAATCTGCAAATGCTGCGCAACCAAAGAAGGAAGACAAAGATGAGAAGAAGGGTGACAAACAGAAGACATTTTGCAAGTACTGTAAGGGAAATGATCATGTCATCAAAGCGTGTCCTAAGCTGGCTGCGAAAGAGGCTAAGAAGAAAGAGGCTGGTATGGCTGTTGCAGATGCCTCTCCTTCTAACAATGAATCTGCTAATGTTGTGCTAGATACAGAATGGGCATTCAATGCGCAGTGCAGTTATGACCCATCTTTGCATGACACATGTATGTCTGCAGTAGATTCAGATGTATGGTACTTTGACAGTGGTGCCACTAAGCATATCACCTCGCAGCGCAGTTTATTCACTTTCCTTGAGTCTGCTCCCACAGGGAATACTGTCACTTGTGCCAATAACTCCTCTTATCCCGTTAAAGGAGTTGGACAGATTGTGCTGAATGTTGCAAATGGCAACACCTTTACACTTTTTGATGCATTGTATGTGCCAGGGATCAAAAAGAATCTGCTGTCAGTCTCCGCATTTGCCAAAACAGGTTTGGTTGTAAAATTTGTGGATGACAGATGTACTGTTCATGATCTCTCTTGTGGTGACATCATTGTAGCATCTGGTTCACTATGTCGAGGGCTGTATAAGCTCAATATGGATGGCAAATGTGTAGAGGATTCAGCATGTGCTATTATGGATACGCAGGCTATTTCAAATGCAAAACTGTGGCATGCACGTTTTGGTCATCTGAATTTTGCAAGTTTGCTGCGCCTGCAGAAATCTGAAATGGTGTCTTCTTTGCCTAAGCTTGAGGCACCTGTCAAGCATGTTTGTGAGGGCTGCATATTGGGTAAAATGCAGCGTACTTCCTTTCCCAAAGATGGATCAGTGAGAGCTGAACGCAGATTGCAGCTTGTTCACAGTGATGTTTGTGGTCCCATGCAAACTCCATCATTTGGAAACTACCTTTACTTCGTGACTTTCATTGATGATTTTACTAGGCATGCATGGGTATATCCTTTGAAGGCAAAGTCCGAAGTGTTTTTGTGCTTCAAACAGTTTTTGGTTATGGCTGAAAATGTGTCAGAAAGTAAGATGGGCACCCTCCGTTCAGATCGAGGGGGGGAGTATATGTCTTCAGAATTTAATGCATTTCTGGCTGAGCGTGGGATAAAACACCAATGTACAGTGCCGTATACACCACAGCAAAATGGTGTGGCTGAGAGAAAAAACAGGTCTCTCATGGAAATGGCAAGATGTATGGTTAAGAGTCAAAGTCTACCACATGGTTTTTGGCTTGAGGCTGTCATGTGTGCCACTTATGTACTAAACAGGTGTCCCACCAAAGCATTACAGGTTATCACTCCATATGAAGCTTGGCATGGCCGCAAGCCATCTGTTGGCCATTTACGTGTTTTTGGTTGCCTGGCATATGCATTAGTGCCTGTGCAACATCGCAGAAAATTGGATGACAAAGCTGTCAAATGTATTTTTGTTGGATATAGTGCTGAGAGCAAAGGCTATCGTTTGTATCATCCACAGACAAAGCGCATTTTGGTTAGCCGTGATGTTGTATTTGTGGAAGATGCAGTTCAGCCCTTGGTTTCATGTACTAAGGAGACAGATATCAGCTCACGTGATGTCTATGATACATTGTTGCCTCTTTTCAGTGGTGCACAGTCAAGTGCAATACCTCATGAGGCAGTTTTTCAGCCTATGCAGGTTTTAAATGATGGCACAGATCAGCCTATATCTGATGCAGATGTGCATGATGCACTTGAGGATGAGAGACAAGAGATTGAGGGCTCTAGGAATATGCCTAGATGGCTGGTGCAGACTTTGCGTGACAGCAAGTTGGATGCCCCTTTGTCTAGTCGCACTCGTTCTGGCTCTCATGGTGCCTCTTATGCGTCAGATTGTTATGCATTGGCTGTTTCTAGTATGTGCGATGAAAGTGAGCCTGTTTCATTTGATGAGGCACAAAGTTCAGAAAATTGGATGGCTGCTATGCAAGCAGAATACGATGCTATTATGAAGAATGGTACATGGTCTTTATGTGACTTGCCTCCTGGCAAGAAGGCCATTGGCACTAAGTGGGTATACAAATTGAAGCGTAAGCCTGATGGCACAGTGGATCGCCATAAGGCTAGGCTTGTTGCAAAAGGTTATGCTCAAGAGAAGGGCATTGATTTTGATGAGACTTTTGCTCCCACATGTCGTATGACCACTGTTCGTAGCATCTGTGCATTAGCAGCTCATAATGGTTGGAATGTACATCAGCTGGACATAAAGACTGCGTTCTTAAATGGAGATTTGCATGAGGAGGTGTATGTATCGCAGCCTCGTGGTTTTGTTCAAAGAGGGCAGGAAAACAAAATGTGCAGGTTAAAAAAGGCTTTATATGGTTTAAAGCAAGCTCCACGAGCTTGGTATGAAAAAATACATGCATATTTGACTGCACATGGGTTTCAGAATAGTCCAACAGAAAGCACTTTGTATGTTAAACGTGTGGATGGTGTACATCTAATCATTGCTCTCTATGTCGATGACATGCTGCTCACAGGACCAAATGAGAGTCATATTGCTGATTTTAAGGCTGATTTGAATGCCTCTTTTGAGATGTCAGATTTGGGGCATTTGCATCATTATTTGGGGATACAATTTAAGCAGTGTGATGGAGGTATTGCTTTGTGTCAGACAAAGTATATTGAAACATTGTTGCGGAGATTTGGCCTTGAAGACTGCAAGCCTATTGCTACTCCAATGGAGACAGGTTTGAAGTTGAGTCTTCATGATGCTGGAGATCACTTTGATGTCACACTCTATCAGACAGCTGTTGGTTGCCTCATTTATGTATGCATTACGAGGCCAGACATTCAGTTTGCAGTCTCACAGGTGAGCAGATTTATGCATAGCCCAGGCATTAAGCATTGGCAGGCAGTGAAGCGTATCTTTCGCTATTTGAGTGGTACTCGGCATCTTGGGTTGTTTTATCCCAAGGGGGGATCATTGCCGCCAGATTTACATGCTTTTTCAGATTCTGACTGGGCTGGTTGTTATGACACACGCGTGTCCACGAGTGGTTTTTGCTTCATGCTTGGAAGCTCATGCATATCATGGTTGAGCAAGAAGCAGCCTACTGTGGCCACTTCTAGTTGTGAAGCTGAGTACAGGGCAGCTTTCACAGCTACGGTTGAGTGTGTGTGGCTCAGACGCCTTATGGCTGATTTGGGTGTTGGGCAGCCATCTGCCACCACCATCTTCACTGACAGTCAGAGCGCATTGGCAGTTGCGCGGAACCCAGTGTTCCATGCTCGTACGAAGCACATTGAGGTGCACTACCATTATGTCAGGGAGAGACTCTCTGCAGGAGAGATCAGTTTGGCTTATGTGCCAACACAGGATAACCTTGCAGACCTTTTCACAAAGGCTCTGCCTCGTGAGAAGTTCGAAGCTTTTCGCAAAGCTTTGGGCTTACTCCCTTTTGTGGATTCGTCCACATAGCTAGACACTTCCCTATACATGAGTGCTAGCTCTTGTTCACCGCATCACTCCAGGGGGGATTTGTTACCATATTATAGTAGTGATGTGTGTGAACACACTTAGGACCGCCGGGGCACTTTTTCCCTCACTAGGAGGTTTTTTCCCCCGTGCATTGTATATACGCCCATTATCTTCTAGGGCTTGTTATCTTTCATTTTTGGCACTCATAATACACTACTGTGTTGTGCTCAAGCTTCCTCATCTTCTTGAAGTTGTGTGTGCATTCCTGCAACCCTAATTCCAACAAGGTACACTAATGATTGATGAGTACCCTTGACCTTAAAAAATCACTAGAAGGGGTAAATATAAGGCATATTTGAGGATTTGCATGTCTTTTTGATGAAGCTCTAATATATTTCAAAGTATTTGATGGCCAAAATGCTTAAAAATAGGCATGATGGCCATGAAAAAAGCAAGCCTACCTCCACTAACACAAGGAATATTTTGAGAGATCCCAACATGAACCAGATGCACTTTCCTCATTATTATTTTTATCTTGGATGTTTCTTATAAAATACTCACGTCACCTCAAATTTTATGTTTATGTTAAGTATAATCCTTCTCGAGACTAATTAACAACTTTGAGGATCAATGAGGCACACCTTTCTTGAACATGAAACACAAATGTAAAATTTTTGAGTTAATTTGAACCTTTGAGAGAATAAGTTAGGGCAAACCTTTCAACATTGAATTGATTTAAGTAATTAAGAGCCTCACATGTTAACTTTTTGTGGATGCTATTACCTTAAAAAAAAACATTGTCCTACTAGCTAAAATAAGGGGAGATCTTTATCTTGTCAAGTTTTTAACCTCTTAATTGGTACTTTGAAGGCAAACAAAAATTTCAATGGAATATTCTAATTTCAAAAAATAAAAAATAAAAAATCTTAATCGGTATTTTCAAGGCAAGCAAAAATTTCAATCAAGTATTCTAATTTCAAAAGAATAATAAAGTAAAATAAAATCTTAATCGGTATTTTCAAGGCAAGCGAAAATTTCAACTAAGGAAGCTTTTCAATTAAAGCAAAAATTTAGATTTGGTCAATGGAAAGCCTTCCATGGTTGAAAATTTTGCTTACCTTGAAGAACACGTAAGGTTAAAAAAAATAAATAAAAATCAGTGTCATCAAATAATATTTTATCAATGGGATACAAATAGAACCAACAAAAAATAAAATTAAACGTTTGACCGACAAAAATAATAACTAGAAATAAAGGTACAGGGTAGTTGAAACGAGTAATGTAATTAACCCTGTACCAATAGCGACGTGGCCACGGGAAAAATAAAGCACTGAGGAATTTACCATCCGCCATAGCCAGAGCTTGCGTTACGCTGTTCCGCCATTTACAGAGACCTTTGCACTTTACTTTTCGCCGCTGCTCGGGAGGAGCTCTCAGAAGAAGGGCTTGCTAATCATCCAAACAGAAATCTGCAGACATTTTCCCTGGTATGAAGACCAGACCCCTCATCTCGGTGACAGAGAAGAAATGGCTTTTGCCCTTTTTGGCAAGCTCTCTGGTGTCGCTAATCCTTATCTTGGCAGCAATAGTGAGCTTTGGGGCATCTCCGACGGCTAAATCATCTCTGTTTAATCATTTAATGGGCCTACGAAGCAGCAGTGCTGATGAAAAACCAGATTCTATCATAGAGGCAGAGTTAGGGCCAATACCTACTGCATCTATGCCTGCATTACCAAGATTAGCTTATTTGATATCTGGGACAAAAAGTGATGGCCATAGAATGAAGAGGGTTTTGCAAGCTCTGTATCATCCCAACAACCAGTACATTTTGCACCTAGACCTTGAGTCCCCCCCAAAGGAAAGGATTGATCTGGCCAGATATGTTAAACTGCACCCTACATTCGTTGACAACGGAAATGTTGATGTCATTGGCAAGGCCAACCTTGTCACCTACAGAGGGCCTACCATGACCGCATGTACCCTCCATGCAGCTGCAATCCTGCTGAAGAAGGGCCGCGAGTGGGACTGGTTTATCAACCTCAGTGCATCTGATTATCCTTTGGTGACCCAAGATGGTATGCTGGATGGCCCATCCATCTGTTTTGTTCTTTATCTCATTTTTGTTGAGTTGGTTCAATGTATGTATGGGTAATTACAGCAAGTATGTATGGTGATGGTCAAGTCTATATGGGATGTTTGATACCCTTGGATGTTCAATACATGTATGGGTGATCATAGCATGCATTATATGGTGATGTGGAAGTCCATCCAAAAGCATTGGCGATGTTTTATATCCTTGGATGTATGTACGGGTCCATCTGAAAGCATCAGGGATATCTCTAAAAGCTTAAGTTGATGTTCAGACAGTTCAGTGCATGTGAGGTAAAATATGGGTGATTGTCTTGATCTGTCTCCTTAAGTATGCCTTACAACCTGGTTCTTTAATGGAATGCAGATTTGCTCCATGTTCTCTCATACATGCCAAGAGACATCAACTTTATTGAGCACACCAG
This sequence comes from Cibotium barometz, assembly GCF_041138505.1. NCBI lineage: Eukaryota > Viridiplantae > Streptophyta > Polypodiopsida > Cyatheales > Cibotiaceae > Cibotium > Cibotium barometz. The sequence goes on along the minus strand of NC_141103.1, from coordinate 24,334,836 downwards.
TGACCTTGGCTGGAAGGAGTACGTGAACATCGACTTGTGGCTTTTTATTCTAATCAAACGCAGCTGGGTATTGCTTGCTCTATATTTGATGAATTGGCTACTTACTTGAGGTCTGGGCATATTTACACAGGTTTCAGAGGGCCAAGCCTATTATTATAGACCCTGGCTTGTACCTGTCAAAGAAGACGGACATTTTTTGGGCCACCCAGCGGCGGGCGGTACCTAATGCATTCAAGTTGTTTCTAGGTATTCTCAAGCACATCTTGTGTCTGCATAATTTCTTTCAAAAGAGTGATGAAATCATTTGGTTAGTGGATGAGATCAATCCATAATCGTGCTCCCCAACTTTGCCAATGAGGTCTTGATGCACACGCGACATAGCATACCAGATATTCCATACCGTAGAACTGCTGACCAAGTAAGAGTTTTCCATCGCGAAGCCATGCGATGGAGTTTCTTTATCTAGTCCTGTGGCCCAAATCTGATAAGAGAATATGGGTATGTCTTTTCTGGTGGCCGACAGCAGGTCGGCCAGTTTGGGGATTCTTATGGGGCCTATATAAGGCTTGTGCATGTTATAGTGTAGGTATCTAGTTCCCCTTTTGGGATAGATCATAGAATAGGACAGATGTATGACTTTTCATAGTCAAGATAACCTTTTTGGGGCCTGCCTATGGCTGCCCAAGATATGTACCTTTTTGTACTATATGAATATACTGAAAATACAGCTCTCTCTAAGGCGTTGTACATGCTCGTGATGGTGGATGATTTTACCAGATATACTTGGGTTTTCTTTCTGAAGACCAAGGATGAGACTTTTCATCACTTCTGTGATTGGAAAGCCGAGGTGGAAAAAGAGACCGGTCATCGGTCAAGGCTCTCAGGACCGATGGAGGGGGTGAGTTCACATCTGAGGAGTTTCAGCAATATTGCAAGACACATGGCATTCGGAGACAGCTTACTACAGCATATACTCCATCACAGAATGGAGTTGCCGAGAGAAAGAACAGGACCATTCTGGAGATGGCCCGTGCTATGCTTGAACAATCTTCATTATCTCGACGTTTCTAAGCTGAGGCGGCTTCCACTGCTGTCTACATTCAGAATAGGTCTCCTACTGCTGCTCTTCCCGATAAAACTCCATATGAGGCTTTCCATGGTGAGAAGCCCTCCGTTGTTCATTTCCGGATATTTGGATGTACGGCGTATGTTCATGTGCCTAAGGAGCACCGTTCCAAGTTGGACTCGAAGTCTGAGCGCATGACTTTTCTCGGATACAGCACTGTGTCCAAGGCATATCGTCTTTATGATCCTCAAGCCGGTAAAGTTGTGAGCCGTGATGTGGTGTTCGACGAGACTCCTACATCTTCAGAGGGGGGTGGTGAGCTTCTTCTTCCTGCACCTCCTCCTCCTCCTCCTCCTCCTCCTCCTCCTCCTCCTCCTTCCGCTATTACTGTTACACCTCCAGCTGAGGATTCTGAGTTAGATGACGATGACCCTGCTCCTCCTCTGGCGAGTTCGAGTAGATCTGTACCTGGTTGGTATTATCAGATAGTTCGTGACTCTAGGTTGCGTGAGCTTCCTTCTGCTCCTCCACTTGGTTCTCTTCGGCGTTCTTCCAGAGTTACAGGGAAACAAATTGATGAGGGCAACATGTTTGTTAATTATGCTCTTATGTCTACAATCATTAATGGTCCTTCTGATCCCATTTTTGTAGACGAGGCTCGCTCACATGAGTCTTGGCGTCATGCTATGCAGACAGAGCTAGATGCTATCGAATGAAATGGCACTTGGATTTTGGTGCCTCGGCCTCTGCAACGTAAGGTGATTGGTGTGCGTTGGATTTTCAAATCAAAGTTCCGAGCTGATGGTAGCTTGGACAAGCACAAGGCGAGGTTGGTTGCCAAGGGTTATGCTCGGCGCCCTGGTGTCGACTTCGATGAGACCTTCGCTCTGACGGCCCGGATGACTACCATTCGCACCGTTCTTGCACTTGCAGGACATCATAGATGGCCCGTTTTCCAGATGGACGTCAAGTCGGCTTTCTTGAATGGAGAGCTTACATAGGAGGTTTATATTGATCAGCCGCCAGGATTTGTTGTTCCAGGTAAACAGGATCATGTGTACTGGCTGAAGAAGGCTTTATATGGTCTAAAGTAGGCTCCGCAGACTTGGTATCAGCAGATTGATGAGTTCTTTCAGAAGCTCGGCTTGTGCCGTTCTCATGCAGATTCGAACCTTTATATCCTCCTTGAGAGGGGGTTGATTGTTATCATTGTGGTCTATGTTGATGACCTCATCTTTACAGGTTCTTATTCTGTGCGGATCCGTTCTGTTATGGATGCTTTGGAGAAAGAGTTTGAGATGACGGATCTGGGCCTCTTGCATTATTTTCTTGGCTTTGAGATTTGGCAGACCTTGAAGGGCATTTTCTTCTCTCAGCAGAAGTACACTCGGGAGATTCTCGACAGATTTCAGATGACTGGGTGCAAACTAGTATCTTCTCCTATGGATATTGGTGAGAAGCTTTCTTGCTGGAGATTCAGTATCACTATGTTCGTGAACAGGTTCTTGTTGGAGATTTGCGTTTGGAGTATTGTCCTTCTGCGGAGAATGCTGCATATTTGTTCACCAAGCTGGTTTCTCAGGCTTCCTTGGCTCCTCATCTTCGGATTCTTGGAGTTTGTCCAGCATCTGGTGCTGAGAGGGGGTGTTAGCACTTTCATTCCCAGTTTTTGCTCTTTTATGGTGCCCATTTGGTCCCCTTTTGTATGGCCCTTGCTTGTGGGCTGGCCACACCTTTTTTACTATTTTTTTGGGACTTTTCCTAGCCATTTTGGCATTTTTTCAGTCGGCCATGTCCAACAGCTCCAGTCGGCCTGTTTATGAGCTCTAGTCAGCCAACACTTCTCCACTATAAATAGTGGGTGCTGGCCTCTCATTTCTCATTCAATCTTGTACATATTTGCTCCCTCACTTATGAGACTAACACTGTCTCTTGCTTGGGACTGTTTTGGTTCAGTATATTCAGCATAGTTTGCTCCATATCTCTCTCTCTCTCTTGCACTCTCTGTTTAGCACATTCTAGTGCCACTCTGCTTCCGCTCTGTGCACTCTTTCAATTATGAGAGAAGGTAGTCGGCAAACCAGTAATAAAGTCCATGAGGAAAGATAGTCTTAATGAATAGTTAGTAGCTTGAGGGGTAGACATGGTCTTCTTGCAAGGTACAAAGTATGCTTGCATACTAAATCTATCAACTATGGTTCATATCATGTCATTATGAGAGGAGGTAGTCGGCAAACCAGTAATAAAGTCCATTGAAATCTCTTTCCATGGACCTTTGGGAATAGGTAGGGGCATTAAAAGACCAAAATATTTACCATGGTGGCGTTTAATTCTTTGACAAACAATACATTCATACACAAATTTTGTAATGTCATGTTTCATGTCAGGCCAAAAGAAATATTCTTTACATGCAGCTAATGTGGATTGAATTTCTCTATGTCCCATATATGTAGGAGCATGCATCTTAGTTATGGCTAGTTCTCTAAATGATGCCGTGATGCAAAGTTTTTTTTGAAAGAACAAAAATCCATTTGCATAAGAGTAATCATTTAGTTGCAAAGAATTGCTAGCGTGTATGGCATTTCATGCCGGTGAAAAATCAGGATCATCAGCATATGAGTTAATCATGGCATTGAAAGATTGCACTTGAATAGCAGACACATTATTCAAATAAGCATGTTTAAGCTCATCAAATGAATTAGAATTGCAAACAGAACTTTGATTATCATCAAGAGCTCTGTGACTTAGAGCATCTGCAACTACATTAATGCGGCCTAGTTGATATTGGATCATATGGTGAAAATTTTGGATAAAAGAAGCCCATTTGATGTGGCGATCCGATATTAAATATTGAGTGAACAAGTGCTTGATAGTCTGTTGATCTGTCTTTATTAGTACCTTAGATCCCATGAGATGATGCTTTGTAACGTGCAGCAGAAGTATTCGTAATTAAGGATCCTGTCACACAAGTCTCACATCGCCTTCTGTATCCTGAGTTTTGCGAGTTTGGCAATCCACTTTTATGACTTCAAACTTTAAGAGAGAGAGAGAGAGAGAGAGAGAGAGAGAGAGAGAGAGAGAGAGAGAGAGAGAGAGAGAAATGAAATGAAATGAAATGATATATTAACGTCTTCAGAAGGCCAAAATGACCTATGAGACCTACAACAATTGGTGGATCTGATACAATGTCTATGTAAGAAAAGCTAAAAACAACTAAACAACTAACTGAAACTGAAACAACTATGAGGAAAAGTACGGTACTAGGAGCTCCTAATGGATAACATCTGGGAGGAAAACTCCAGCAACAAAGGTAAGCATCATACACATCACTATCCAAAGATGTCTCTCATCGGTCGATGGCGGATATCCTCAATGTCCTCCATGGTGAGTACTCTGACTGGACGTCTCCCATGCCGTGCTATGGTCCTGATCCTTTGTTGTAGTCTCTGCCGATGTCGAGATGGGCCTCTCATCTTGGGACGCCTTGACCGCCCCAGCTCTATAGCCCTATGAGAGAGAGAGAGAGAGAGAGAGAGAGAGAGAGAGAAACTGTACACTGTATGGGGTCCTGAATTACCCATTGAAGGGTCCCCTAACCCGTTATCGGAATAGAATTTGCTTTATTACTTTGAAGAGACTGACTTTGGATTAATGATAAGCCAAACGCAAGATCTCGGAGGACCAAGAGTCGGGCTAAACTGTACACGGCTGTAGAAGCACCAATGATGACCAATCTCGAGCCTATGCACTCTTCCCAATGGAATGAGGGAAGGTTGCAAATCTGAGACTGAGGTATGTGATGTTTGAGACTTTTTCTAGGCTATGTATGAATGCTGAGTTTTACCTTCACCAAAGTGTTGTAGCAAAACGATGAAGATAAGTATGCAGAAAACTGCTCCTATGCAGAAAACGCAAGGAATTCTATGGCTGAATGTTGTATGTTGATGCGTTTAGGTTGATGAAGGTCGAATGCTCATGCGTGGATGCTGGTAGATGCTGAAGGATGAAACGCTGAGGGCTGAGGTGATGAATGCTTCAATCGCTTATGCTCGTTGTGCTGAAGGCTCCAATCATTGAAGGCTTGATTGTTGAATTATGATATGAATGAATGAATGGTGTAATGCTGAACTATTTATATGCACTTTTGATGCTAGTCGGTTGGCTAGAGAGCTGGCCGACTGCATCATGTCTTGTATAAATGGATAACTATGGAATGCTATAAAATATAGAAAAAATACTGGAATAATATTCTGATGCTTTTGCCATGGTCTATGTCGTCTTATGTGTCTATGGGATGGATGATATGCAAAATGCAACCATGAGCTGATGCAAACCTTAAGGCTTCTACTGACTCTATATGCATGAATGAATCTCTTCAAGTGGGTTAAGGGACTTGACTGACTGACTGACCCACTATGGCTGAGGAATGGCCTACGTAGCTCGTGCCTGACTTATCCTGGACTTATGATTACAATAGGGTTATGGCATACGATAATTATCATCCTAAAGGGTGCTAATATTGTACAATGTTGCACTGATGATGATGAGCGACCTTGTGTACTATAGTGCAGAGTATTGTACAATGTTGCACTGATGATGATGAGCCATCTTGTGTACATGTGACATGCTTTTGTATGTTGAGGGCATGGTCAATAGCCAAAAGTTCCTTGTCATAGGTACTATACTTGGCCTCATTGGGTTTGAGCTTGTGGCTCATAAGCTATGGAATGGTCATTTTGCATGAGGACTACGCCTACTAGCATCTGTGTTAAACCTGTTAGAAGTCATCTCCTGTCCAGTTTTATACACCAGGGCCTTTGTTGTGGGTGTGCCCGCCCTTATGAGGTGTTTTATCATTTTTCCCCACTCTCCACATTTTTTCCCTATTTTTTTTCATTTTTCTGTGGTTTGGGAGGCAGCCCATGTGCTGGCCGACTGCTGAACTGGTCCATGACTGCATCTGGGAGGTGGCCGATTGCTGTTGATCTGGCGGACTGGAGATGTGTCTGGTCGTGGAGTTCTCAGGGTCAGTCGGCCTGCTGTAGGCAGCCAACTGCACATGTGGGGGCATATAAATGAGCAAGAGGGGGACTGTTTTGTGGCTGATTGGTGGACTGTTTTGGACTGTTCGGGAAGAGGAGAAGCAAGAGGAAGGCGGGCTGATTTGCTGGACAGCCACTTGCAGGTTTTAGTTCTTCTTTGTTCCCACCCACCCACCCACCCTTTTCAGAGTACATCCCCGCTATGGCAGATCTGTTTGAGATGGCCGAGAGACATGTGAAGATCCCGACACTCCCCGCGTTCCCGGTGGACCGTCAGTTGGACGGGAGCAACTACGGCATATGGAAGGTTATGATGGAATCTGTTCTGGAGTCTTACGACCTCGCTGATTTCGTCGTTGTTGGTGTTCCACGGCTGGAAGTAGAGGAAGGGGAGTTACCGTCAACCCGAAAGGACCGGGAGACCCAGACACAGATGTGGGATCGTGTCAACGCCAGGGTCCGTTCGTTTATTTTCCTCAACTGCACACCGCAGGTAATCAATCATGTAAAGGATATGACGCTGGCCAGAGATATATGGCAGCATTTGGCCTCTCTTTACAACAGGGTATCGCCCATGAAGAGGATCTCCTTGGAAGTGCAGATGCGGGTTATGAACCCTGCAAAGTCGTCGACGATGCGGGAGCATATTAACAAGCTGCAGGCTCTTTAGTAGGAAGTTCTTCAGGCTGGGAAGGAGATATTTTTTCAGAGGACATGGCCATAATGTTGCTGTCACACTTGTCCTCTTCGTACTTAGCATTTTACTCGTCTTTGATTACCAGTGGCAGGCTCAGCACCATCACGTGGGAGGAGCTTGTGCCCATGGTCCTGGACCAGGAGGAATGATTCACGAACCCTCCTCAGGGTGGAGGTTCGGAGGCCTTTACTAGCCAACAGTCGAAAGGCCGTAACTCGGGCAAAGGGAAGGCTTTATCGGAGAAGTCTTCTGAGACGAAGTCCGACGCTGACCACGAGAAACTGAAGGCAGAGAGGACCTGTAATGATTGTGGCGAGAAAGGCCACTATTGGAGGCAGTGTCCCAAGCGGAAGACTGAGAAGGGTGAAGATTTCTCAGCAGCAGCAATCATGCAGACTCCGGCTTTTGCGCACCTGGAGGTGATGGATACCGATGTTTCATTTTCTTCAAGCAGGGAGGAGATTGGAGGACTCTCCGCAGCGGATACTCGGAGTGGATTCTCGAGAGTGGTGCTTCCAGACACCACTCCTTCCCGTTCCGGTTTACAGGATCTCTGCAGGCTTTCTGGTCATATTCTTACTGGGGATACGTCCACTATCCTAGTTCACAGTGAGGGCAGGATGGAGATAGTTCCCGATGGCAGAGGGGGGAAGCATTCCTCCCAGGTGTTGTATGTTCCGGCACTTGGTTTTCATCTGTTGTCAGTGCATCAGGTTTGCAAGACTGGCGTACGGGTGGAGTTTGATGAGCATTTTGTTGCTCTCCGGGACAAAGCAACAGGCCAAGTGGTTTGGGAAGGTGGAGTGGAGAATGGAGTTTACAGGCTTTCAGCACTCTCTCTCCCAGGTCCTCAGGTTTGTGATGAGTGGCAGTCTGGTAATAGCCACTTAACTGTGGATACGCTGCAAGTGCGAGCTTTCCGAGACCAGGTGGTGGATAGCTTGCCAGTAGATGGCAGCAGTTGGCAGGAACTTTCCAGTATTGATGTTGGTAGTTCTTGTGTTCGTCAGTCAGAGGAAGCTGAACAGGTCACTTCTGCTCTGATGTCTCGTAGTGTTCGGGACATAGAACCTCCAGTAGATGAGGATGTTCTTTCCACGGGGACCTTTCGGAAAGCCAAGCAGGTGACAGGTGCTTACTTGCAGAAGGAGGTGGTTTCTCCAGGCTTTGCGGTTCCGGATTCAGAGGGGGTGGTTGACAGGTTTCATCAGGTTTCCAGGACTTGTTTGTGCACCGTAATAGGTGTTGATCCTTGTGAGCAGTGTGATGCCTTTTTGACTCAGAATCTGTATGGTTCATTGATCTGGTTGATGGACACGAGATTGGACTGAGCTTCCTGATGATGCAGTTGAGCTCATGGTTGCAGATGACTCTTTGGGAGGCAGGATTGCGTTTCTTGTGGTTTCTGCGGCATGCGAAGGATCATGGACTCTTGTACACAGGAGGGGGATTGTTGGATGGAGTCCGACTCCATGGCTGGAGTGACTCAGTTTGGGGAGGAGATCTGGACACGAGGAGATCTACTTATGGCCCAGGAGCAGTTTTACGGAGTAGCAGGAGGTTACATTGCAGGTTTGGGCTTCCACTGGAGGAACCCATGGTCATTGAGAGGCACTTTGTTCGTGAACAGATCGTTGCTGATGACATCTTGCTAGAGTTCTGTTCGACGGAGGACAGTACGGTGGACCTCTTCACGAAGTCGCTCTCTCAGGACTTGCTTGGGCGGCACCCAGCTCCCTGTGGTTGGTTTCACAGCCAGGAGCTGAGAGGGGGTGTTAGAAGTCATCTCCTGTCCAGTTTTATACACCAGGGTCTTTGTTGTGGGTGTGCCCGCCCTTATGAGGTGTTTTATCATTTTTCCCCACTCCGCATTTTTCCCCTATTTTTTTCCATTTTTCTGTGGCTTGGGAGGCAGCTCATGTCTGGCCGACTGCTGAACTGGTCCACGACTGCATCTGGGAGGTGGACGACTGCTGTTGATCTGGCCGACTGGAGATGTGTCTGGTCGTGGAGTTCTCAGGGCCAGTCGGCCTGCTGTAGGCATAGTTGCAAACATTCTCGAATGCAAGGCTTTGCAAACGTTTGCAAACGTTTGCAGTTTGCATCCCTTTGCAAACTTTGCCTGCAGTTTTTTTAACACTTACAAATTCAGCCAATTTTGGGCAGTTTTAACATAACGACTCTTCTGGCGTACACTTCTGCTCACTACGCGCTGTCGACCAGCACTACACGCCTACGCTCTCGGGCCTCGGCTCCCTTGCGCGTCTCTACTCACCCACGGCGAGGCCCAGCCGCCCAAGGGGCTTCCGACCCGCGAGCTTCCGACTCCCGAGCTCTACTACCGAGTGAAGGACTTCCTGCCTTCAAGCCTTCGAGATCAACAAGGAGAAAGATGATGAGAGACTTGTTTCTCTACAAGAGGCTCATGAGTCTATGGAGGATGAGGAAGAAGAGGACATGCATGCAGTTGGTACTGAGCAAGCTGAAGCTGATATTGTTGAGACAGATGAGGATGCTACTTCATCTTCTTCCTCTGAAGAGGAAGATGATGAATGATCACGATTCACCATGTAAATGACCTCTCACACACGGGCACTTTTTCCCTTGGCTGGACAAGGGTTTTTTTCCCGTGTGAGCACACTTCACTTTTAGTGTGTTGGGCTCTTTGCCTTGGGACTACAGTCTAGTACTCTGACTTATGTACTTCACTCTTTATGCGATAATATGAGTATTGAGTACATTTCCAGCACTCTTGAGTCTTGAGTCTTAAGTTCTAAATTCTAACATCTTTTAAGTTTCAAGCTTTCAAGTTTTTCATTGTGTTTTCAAGCATTGACTTTGAACATTCTATTTATGCCCAAAAAAATAATTTTTTTTCCCGCCACGAATGCGAATGCATCCACCCTCGATGCATTCTTTTGCAAACTCGGCATTCTCGAATGCGAATGCACGAATGCAAAGAATGCTTGCAACTATGGCTGTAGGCAGTCGACTGCACATGTGGGGGCATATAAATAGGCCCCCATCCCCATACCACTATTTGTATCATACCGGGATTTTCTTGTGTATATCAGAGTAGAGTTACACGCCTACTTCTCTCTCTCTCTTGTGCTGTTTTTTTTGCATGCGTTTTTGCTCGTGTTCCCAGATCTGGTCATCATCTCCGCTGCGTATTCTGACAAAATCGGCCTCCAGTCTTCAGACAAAACCAAAGGGCGGTGCAAAAACAAACTTGCACACAAAACACTTCAACATCTTTGAGGACCAAGAAAAGGAAAACAAACAGGGGGAGCTAGAGTGCTCTTGCAAACAGTACATGGACACCAATTGGCCCCAAAATGTAGTGGCGCCCTTGCGGTATTTCTTTAATTGATTATAAGAGAGCTTTGATTACTATAAGGCTGGAAACTCAGCCGTCACAGTAGAACTCTTGAAGCCTGCAAAGACCTTGCATCATGGCTTCTTGTCCACTCGGCATCCACAAACAAGTCCAGCCATTGTTTACATCAAAAGACTCTTTCACATGAGTCTTGTATACAGAAGCTTTCTCCCATGATCAGGGCTACCACAACCACCATAGTCTCTCACCCTATGAACAACATCACACCCTGACACATCAAGTGCTCCTGCATCACAACAAAGACTCCAAACTATTTTCCAAAAGAGAACTCGCGTCATAGGCTACAGCAGAGCATACCATACAGTCGACACACCTGTACCAACCCTCTCTGCTTTCCAAGGGGGTACTATCCATCTCAGTCATGGATTCTTGAACCCCTGTCCAATCAGCAGCAAGGCTGTACCAAACATGTGTCCATTCCTCTACCCTCTGCCTGCATGTGACCTATCTCCTGGAGAACCATAAACATGTTTCCACATGAAACAAAGACCTGTTTTCCCATTAAACATCTGGTCTGGCCAAGCGTGAAACCCATGTCCTGTTTCCACGTGAAGACATTCACGGTACATACTCAAATGTAGTGCCAACACAACACGCAAACAAAAGAGAGCTCTTACTGAATATGTCTGGCTGTATTTTTGCCGCACAACTATGTTATATAGGTTTGCCCAAAACTGCAGGTCCCTCTGTTCCTTCCAAGCAGGAAGAAAGCAATCTGCTCCATGGGTATGCACCCATGAGAGCTTGCGTCGCTCCCATGCCAAGAAACATAACCAGGTGACCTTGTACTTGCAGCCAATAACCCATGTACACTGTATTTGCAGCCGAGCAAAACAGCCCATAATCAGTCTCAAAACAGTCCCGGCTGTGCTCCTCCTTCCAAGAGAGATTGAGTTAGTGCATGCTGCCACTTCAGCCCACCAGCCTTCCCTTGAGAAAAAGCACACACATGCAGTTGTAGCCGGCCTGTTGCAAATAGGTAAAGAACCTGCTGTTCAGCCCCTATGCGCCCCTGCAAAACTGTCCGCCAGTCTTCCAAAAACCTGTGTCAGCCCTCAGCATGCAGCCGACTCTCACTAGGGAGAGAGAGAGAGAGAGCATGTGCCGCAGCTCCAGCCCGCCTCTTCCTGATGTTCAACTCTCCGCCTTTTCACCAATAGAGAGGCGCCTACAGCAGCCCGTCAGTCCCTCCTCAGAAAAAGCACACACGTGGCCCCCAATAATAGCATATGGGTCACAATTTCTTTCATAAAGGGTATTATAATGTTTTTAAAGGTTTTTAAAATTTTGTCCCCTCCCCCCCGCATGGGGTTGTGAAAAAAAAGACCTTTTTAAAACCTTGAGTTCTTTTGATTTCCAAACCGATGCCATTCACACTGTCCACCATGTCCCCGTGCACACTTGCATACTGTCCAGAGAAAAACACAGGGTCGTGACATACCCCCCTCTTGAAAAATAGCAAGCGTCCTCGATTGCACTCAATTGCACAGTAAGGCATCTTATGAGGAAAGACGTCCATATGACAAAAGCAATGGCCCTCCAATGCATCGGGGTGATGAAACAATCATCTTGCACAATATGGCCACACTGTCACGTGAAAGTGACAAACAAGCTTTGCATGTTCCTTCAGAACCTGCAGCAGAAGTCTAAAACCAAGTGGAAACACATAACTTGTGTTAGCCAAAAACAAAACCATGCATCATTCTACATATGACACACATATGCATTCGCAAACAAGATGCTCCTCAAGATGCTCTACCTACTCTAAAGTAATAGTCTAAGGGCTGCTCGCAAGCCTTACGCCCATGGACATCCCGCAAGAGTCACGACTGGTGGTACAACATGAGCATAAGAAAGCACTCAATGCATCGAAACAATACATCCACTAAGTACTTTCCACGTGTCCCTTTTGATGCTTTACCCACTCTGCTCATGGCCATCCCTGTTAGCACATTCATCCCCAATTTCTGCCCATTTTTGGTGTCCTTTTGGTCCCTTTGCATGGCCCTTGATTGTGGGCTCTCCACCCGTATTTTATATATTTTTTTGGGATTTTTCCCAGCTTGTATGGTTCAATCCTCCAGTCGGCCAGTTCAGTCCTCCAGTCGGCCAGCTTTAGTGTCTCCAGTTGGCCAGCACTCCCCACCTATAAATAGGTGGGCTGGCCTCTGAGTCTAGTATCTTGCCTAGTCTATCTTTTGCTCCCTCACTTATGAGATTGCTTGTGTCTCTTGCTTGGGACTGTATTGCTTCAGTATATTCATCATAGTTGCTCCATATCTCTCTCTCTTGCACTCTATTCAGCACACTCTAGTGCTCTTTTGCTTCCGCTGTGTGCACTCTTCCATGGTATCAGAGCAAGTAGAAAGCTGCAAATCTGAGAAAAACGCAGAGGTTAAGGGGCTAATTTTGCTCAGTGCATCTGAGGAGTTTGTTTCTCCTGTTGCCTTGCCTTCAGTTTCTGTGCATACTACTCCTTGCCAGGATGATATATCTGGTAATGTTTTTGAGGAAGACAATGGGCTATCTTTACTAGCTTCTGAGGGAGATTTGTCTCCTATTGCTTTGCCTCCGACTCTTTCTTCGACAACCAGTGACCAGGATGTGTTGCTGGTCTCTTTGCCTTCTATGGAGGAGCCTGCTTCTACGCTGTGTGATGCTCTTGAGGAGGCTACTACTACTTCAGTTACCACTACTATGAATGCTCCTCTTTTCCTTACTCTGTGTGAGGATTCTGGATTGTGGTCAGGTGTGTCCGTGAACGTGCTTGGGACACAGTGGTACTTCAAGGGCTTGAAGGATTGGGATTTGGATTTGGTTGGGCTTGTGGAGTCTTGACATCAGTTTTCAGAGGGGCCAGTTGAGTTCTTACATCTGGCGATGCCGACCTTCGAGGAGGGTGCTATTATACAGCATTTGGCTACTCTTGTTATAGAGTTGGAGCAGATGGACTCTATTTCTTTTGAGGGTATTATCTTTTGGTTTTTTCCCAATCGGCCAGTTCAGTCCTCTAGTCGGCCAGCTTCAGTGTCTCCAGTCGGCTAGCACTTCCCACCTATAAATAGGTGGGCTGGCCTCTCAGTCTAGTATCTTGCCTAGTCTATCTTTTGCTCCCTCACTTATGAGACTGCTTGTGTCTCTTGCTTGGGACTGTATTGCTTCAATATATTCAGCATAGTTGCTCCATCTCTCTCTCTCTCTCTCTCTCTCTCTCTCTCTCTCTCTCTCTCTCTCTCTCTCTCTCTCTCTCTTGCACTCTCTAGTCAGCACACTCTAGTGCTCTTTTGCTTCTGCTCTGTGCACTCTTTCAATCCCGCAAGAGCCACACCTAGTGGTGCATCCATGAACATAATAAAGTATCATACAAACATACATGCATCACACTACACAATCCAGAGTATTACCCATGTATTGTCAAGGGTACCAGGATCAAATGGCACTAGAATACAATAATATCTCAAAAAGTGTATGGATACATGCACAAATAGAGTTCGATCCATATATCTATGAACCAAACAAACTCTAGGATTGCTCACAAGACTTATGCCCTCCATAGAGTCTCGAAGTGTTAGCTCAGGTTGCTGCAGATTTTGAGCTCAACCAAACCATGCCATTTCATAGGAGACCAGCTCCACAAATAGCATCATCTCAATATCCAATTGACCGATCCAGTGGTCAAGAACAACCAGAACCATATGACAAAGATCAATGTCCCAATCTTCCTCAGTCATACCTTAGTTCCAAAGGCAAAAACCATCTCTGTTAACTATAAGTGTAGACAGAGTTATCCATAGTTGCAGTTATAGTTCATGGTGCGGCCGACTGTGAACCATACCCAAGTGTACCATCTCATGTGACTAGTACACAATATCATAGAAGTCCCATAAGCAGATGTACTGTCAGCTATCAGGACCTTCGGGTGAATACAAAGATGTCACCAAGCGCCTCCTAGATGACAATTGAGCTTGTTTGTAACAAGGGAGCGGAGGTGCTACCCCCCTCTTGAGCATCAGGCAATGCTCCAGAGCCCAACTCTGCTGAACTTGAATGAGTCGTAGCAAGAGTCGGCTCCAACTCAAAGGCATCAAGATAAAGCTGCAATATCTGAGGTGAATCTACTAAGTCACCCTCCTCCATCCACTTCGCATCCATCGGTGGACAGCTCTTGAACTTCACAAGATATTGACGGGAAACTTTACCTTGTACCTTTCTTTCCTTGTGTGCCAGTATCTGCTCGGGAATAAGAACCTCATCAAATTCCTCCACTTCTGTCTGAGCCTCATCTGATACATCCTCAGGTACCCCAAAAGCTGCTTGCACTCCACCCAAGTGGTAAGCACAAGTTCCCAATGAAGCATAGTAGATCACCACTGCTAAACATAGAAAGAAGCGGCCTTCCGAACCCATGAAGTCTCCATGAAGATACCACCGATGACAAAGTGTTGAAAGCCATAGCCTTCAACCTATCTTTTGCACCATAACACTTCAACTGTTTCTTGTTCCTGGCCGACTACTTCTTGTCCTTGGTGTCTTTTCTCTTGAGCTTCATCCTCAACTTTTGCTCTTCACCTCAGATAGGCAAAGAGACAATCCTGCACTGCCTCCTGCACTTCCTTGTCACTTTCCACATGTTGAAGCTTTTGATGTGACTCTTATGAGACAACCACAAGCTCACCCCATTAGGAAAGTTGGCGATTGTCCCGGCCAAAGCAACCATGGGCTCACCTACTTGAGAAAGTCGACGATGTCTCGGCAACGGAACCATGTGAACCGGCCTCCAGCCTTCAGACAAAACCAAAGGGCGGTGCAAAAACAAACTTGCACACAAAACACTTCAACACCTTTGAGGACCAAGAAAAGGAAAACAAACAGGGGGAGCTAGAGTGCTCCTGCAAACAATACATGGACATTGATTGGCCCCAAAACGCAGTGGCGCCCTTGCGGTATTTCTTTAATTGATTATAAGAGAGCTTTGATTACAATAAGGCTAGAAACTTAGCCGTCACAGTAGAACTCCTGAAGCCTGCAAAGACCTTGCATCATGGCTTCGGCATCCACAAACAAGTCCAGCCATTGTTCACATCAAAAGACTCTTTCACATGAGTCTTGTATACAGAAGCTTTCTCCCATCATTAGGGCTGCCACAACCATCCATAGCCTCTCACCCTATGAACAGCATCACACCCTGACAAATCCAATGCTCTTGCATCACAACAAAGACTCCAAACTATTTTCCAAAAGAGAACTCGCATCACAACAGAGCATACCATACAGTCGACACACCTGTACCAACCCTCTCTGCCTTCCAAGGGGGTACTATCCATCTCAGTCATGGATTCCCGAACCCTTTTCCAATCAGCAGCAAGGCTGTACCAAACATGTGTCCATTCTTGTACCCTCTGCCTGCATGTGACCTATCTCCTGGAGAACCATAAACATGTTTCCACATGAAACAAAGACCTGTTTCAGCAAACATCGGGAGACCTGTTTTCCCATTAAACATCTCGTCTGGCCCAGCATGAAACCCATGTCTTGTTTCCATGTGAAGACATTCTCGGTACATACTCAAATGTAGTGCCAACACAACACGCAAACAAAAAAGAGAGCTCTTACTGAATATGTATGGCTGTATTTCTGCCGCACAACTATGTTATATAGGTTTGCCCAAAACTGCAGGTCCCTCTGTTCCTTCCAAGCAGGAAGAAAGCAATCTGCTCCATGGGTATGCACCCATGAGAGCTTGCGTCGCTCCCATGCCAAGAAACATAACCAAGTGACCTTGTACTTGCAGCCAATAACCCATGTACACAGTGTATTTGCAGCCAAGCAAAACAGCCCATAATCAGTCTCAAAACAGTCCCGGCTGTGCTCCTTCTAAGAGAGATTGAGTTAGCGCATGCTGCCACTTCAGCCCACCAGCCTTCTCTTGAGAAGAAGCACACACATTGAAACCGGCCTCTGATAGAAAACCAGAGTGCGGTAGAAGCAATCACCCGTCCACTTGTAGTCTAGATGTGAAAAGAACACAGATTGGAGCTAGAGTGCCCAAATCTGAAAACACAGCGACACCCGTTGGCCCCAAAGCTTGGCGCCCCTTGCGGTATTTCTTTATTCAATTATAATAAAATGAATGGCTGAGTACAACACAAAGATCAGCCAAGAGTTTACACCTGTATATCCAATCTGACGGCCCACAAATCCTTCTCAACACAGAGGATCTATGCACACAGATTTGTGTCTCCAAATAACACACTGTGCCTTCCTCTGATCAGCCAAGATCACTAAGCAGGCCAGCCATGGGCATACATCTGGCATAACTCAAGTGCGTGATACATCATCTCAGCTCAAACATACATGTGCTGTCCAAACTCTGTCTCAACCCTTGTCAATCTGCCATACCCCTCCTCTCACAAGGGGCCAGATAACTCATATCTGCAACAGACATCAAGCAGTAGAAAGAGAGATAGATGAACAGAAACAAGGCTTACCAAGTTCAGCTCGTGAAACAGCACTGGAGGAAGCAACAGCACCAATTTGTACTTGCAGGCACTTGTATCCACAACCCTGCTTCACACATGTGCTTGTTCTTGCCTGTATCCTCCTCCTGATGTTCACTCTTATGCTGTCCTTGAAAATACAGATCTGAAAATCAACACTGTATCCGTCTGTACCACCTCGGGATACGTGCCAAGAGTTGTACTTGCACACACAGTCCGCTGTCCACTCTTGTACCTGCCTGAATTTGAGTACACAGTCCTGTCCAGCACCTGTTAACGCCGCCTACAGCAGTTGTACTTGCTATACCTGACTGTCCGTACACTGTACGGCAGTCGTACAGTATGGTACGGGCTGTGTACTTGCTGGTATGTTGGGGTAAAGGCATAATGCCCACCCTTATAGTGTGTACAAGCCCATAAGTTATAGTACATAGTACACTTAGTACTTTTAATGTACTAAGTGCACTATGTGTACTAGTGTAATATACATGTGTGATAGGGGAGTCACACACTCATGCTATTGGTGAGTTGACTTATCCCCACAACTCTCTCTCTCTCTCTCCCTTGTTCTTCTCTGTGTATGTCTCCCACACATGAATTAACCTAACCCTAATTCCTGTTTCTCCCACACAACTGGTATCAGAGAAAAATCAGAAAATTACAAGGTATTTTCCTCAATTTTTTTTTGGGATTTGCAATTGAGCAAGTACAGTAATCAATTGAGCAGGTACAGGTGTCCAATTGCTCAATTTTTGAGCAAAATTGGCAAAATTGGGTGACATTGGTCACAATCAGGATCAATTTGCAGGACATTGGTCACAATCAGGATCAATTTGCAGGAAATTGGATGTCGAAATTTGGGGCTTTTGATGTAATTGTGCAATTAAGCACTCATACATGCTGTATGATGTGAGAAATCGCACATTTGGGCAAAATTGCAGCAAATTGCAGTGCAAATCAAGGGGCTTTTGTGCCGATTTGGTTGATTTGCATGCAAGCAATCGCAGTTGATGCTGTGGATAATGTGTTGATGCCTTACAAGCACTCAATGTGCCTGTCAATCAAGGGGCTTTCATGTATTTGATGTATATGTGGCCAGGGGGAAGCATCGTGAACACTTTGGATGCCTTCATGTGCGTCAATGTACCATGTATGATCAGAAATTGATCTCAAATCAAGGGGCTTTTCAAGATTTTATGCTTGTTAAGCTTGGCAAGCAGCAGGCAAGACATTTATGCCTTGAATCCTCAAAAATCAGCTTGCAGTCAAGGGGCTTTTGCCCAATTTCTGTTCGGGACTGTTGTATGCAGTGTACAGGACTGTAAAAGTCTGATTTTCACTCATTTGGACAGCCAGGAGAGCATTTATTGCTATTGTACCTGTTGGTACAGATTTGGCACAGCTTTGTGCAAGTTTTGGCATGGCTGTACATTGTTTTGAGTGACCAAAAGGTTCAATTTCAGCTGCTGTACTTGCCGGTACAGGTTTGGTACATCATTGGTGAGCACTTGGTACTGCTGTACAGTACTTTGGAAGGGCAACAGAGCACATTTAAGGTGCTGTCCAAAATCTGCAGCAACCAGATTTTGATGATTTCATCACATAAAGTGGGAGAAAAGTTGCATTCTTGCTTCCGCAGTGGGAGATAAAGCTTGGGAGAACAACAGTGAGCACTTTGTGTGCTTTTGGTGCAGTGTTTGCACATTTTGCAGGGAGTCAGGCATTGACAGGTTGCATATTGCTATGGCAACCACAGGTGAGAGCTCTTCATTGCTTCACATCAAGAAGCTTGAAGGCTCGCATAATTATGATATTTGGCAAACCCAGTGCTACAATGTGTTGCTCCAGAAAAAGCAGCACAAGCCTATCAAAGAAAGGGGTGTAATGCCCGCTTCTTTTACTGCTGAAGAGTGGGAAGATATGGATGAGCTGGCAAGATCTACTATCATGTTGTCTGTGTCAGACTCATTACTTTTCAGCATTCGTGAAGAGAAGACAGCTTGGGAAATGTGGCAGAGATTGCAGGACTTGTATGCCCAACAAAGTGCCTCAAGCAAAGTGTATTGGTTGAAGAAACTCATAGGTCTTCAGATGAAGGAAGGGGCGTCTATGACAGCCCATCTAAATGAGTTTAATGGTATTGTCAGCCAGGTCATTAATCAAAAGTTGGCAATGGACGATGAGTTCAAAGCCACTTTTCTCTTATGCACTTTGCCAGAGAGTTGGGACACATTCAGGACAGCCACTAGCAATTCGAATGCTATGCTGTCATATGCAGATGTTGAGGGTGCTCTTCTTCAAGAAGAAATGAACAGGAAAAACAACTCTGTTGGAAAGTCCAATGCAATGAATGCACGTGGGAGATCCCAGCAAAGGGGGAAAAGCCAAGAAAGGGGAAGGAGCAAGTCTCGCTCCAAAAAGGATTTGGAATACCATTATTGTGGCAAGAAGGGACACATTAAAAAGCAATGCTACAAATGGAAAAATGATCAAAAAGAAAAGGGAAAAGGCAAAGACAAAGAGAAAGATGAAGCCAAAGATGTAAAGCCAAAGGGCAAAAGTGGAGTCAAGATTGAAGAAATCAACGTGTCACATGCAGGTGGCAGTGAGGATGAGGTCCTATTTACGTCTTCACTTGATGCCCATTCACTTCTTACAGGTGGTCATGGTATGCACTCATGGATCATTGATTCAGGTGCCTCCTTTCATGTCACAGGTTGCAGAGACTTGTTTGTCAGGTATACTGCTGGCAATGAAGGAGTGGTTTATTTGGGTGATAACCATGCATGCAAGATTCTTGGCAGAGGTGATGTGAGGCTTGTGTTTTCAGATGGCTCACAGCTTATGCTCCATGATGTCAGGCATGTGCCTGAGATCAAGAAGAATCTGCTTTCTACTGGACAGCTTGATGATGCTGATTATGTTACCACATTTGGTCGTGGAAAGTGGAAGATTTGTAAGGGGTCACTGGTTGTTGCCAGAGGCTCTAAGGTGGACACTCTTTACTTTATGCATGCAGGTGTTTGTCACCATGCTAATGCAACCGAGCTGCCGGAAATTTCTCTGTGGCATAGCCGGTTGGGACACATGAGTGTCAAAGGAATGGAGCAATTGTCTCGTTTGGGTTACTTGCCTTCTCTAAAGTTTTCAAGTTTTCAGTTTTGTGAGCATTGTATATATGGTAGGCAACTACAGTGCCCCCACAAGAAAGCTCTTGGACAGAAAGATGCTCAGTTAGAGCTTGTGCATACAGATGTATGTGAGATGCCTCAGCTTTCTTTGGGAGGGGCAAAATATTTTGTGTCTTTTATTGATGATGCCACACGTAAGGTGTGGGTTTATCCTCTTCGTTTGAAGAGTGATACATTCTCAGTGTTTGAGAAGTTTGTTGCTCTTGTTGAGAATCAAACTGGCAAAACACTGAAGGCTTTGCGTTCCGACAATGGTGGAGAGTATATGTCCAAACAGTTTCAGGACTTTTGTGATGCTAAAGGCATCAAGAGGGAGCTCTCTACTCCTTATGATCCTCCACAAAACGGGACAGCAGAGAGGATGGACAGGACCATTCAGGAGAAGGTCCGTTCTATGTTGTCACATGCTGCATTACCTCATGGTTTTTGGGCTGAAGCTGTTATGACAGCCGTTCACCTTATAAACAGATCACCTAACACGAGGCTTGGTGGGAAAGTGCCAGAAGAAGTATGGACAGGGAAGCCTCCGTCATACAAGCACTTGAGAGTGTTTGGTTGCGTTGCGTACGTGCACATACGCAGGGAAATGCGCACCAAACTTGATCCTAAGTCTCACAAATGCATATTCCTAGGATATGGTGACAGAGGTGAAATGGGGTATAGACTTTGGGATCCCGTGAATAGAAAGATTATACGCAGCAATGATGTCATTTTTGATGAAACATGCATGTATAAGGAGCCTGCAAGGCAACAGGAGCCTGACAGAGTCATCTTTGATGATGATGGACATCATGGACAACAACCAAGGGCTGTAAATCAGCCATTACAGCAGGAAAACCAGCCCTTAAATGGTGCTGAAAATGGTCCAAATGGACAGCCAGAGATGGCAGAAGATATCCCTATGGATATACCACAGTTAGAAGAAATACCGGGCATGATATTTCAGCCTTATGGCATGGAACAGGAGCCACCAATGGGTGATATGCAGGCTGGACAGCAACCTGCAAATGATGGTCATTGGGTACGGAGGTCCACTAGACCCTCCAGAGCCCCTGACAGGTTTGTTCTAGGGGTTGACTACTTGATGCTCATTGACTGTGGGGAGCCCTCATGTTATAAGGAGGCTTTACAGAGGGCAGACAAAGCTCTATGGGAGCGTGCCATGAAGTCAGAGATGGATTCTCTGCACAAAAATGGAACATGGAAGTTGGTGCATTTGCCTGCAGGCAAGAAGGTTTTGCCATGCAAATGGGTATACAGGCTCAAAGTTGCACCAGATGCAAAGCCAAGATACAAAGCCAGGTTAGTGGCTAAGGGCTTCAAGCAGGAATATGGTGTGGACTTTGATGAGATCTTCTCTCCAGTGGTCAAAATGACCACACTTAGAGCTGTGTTAGCTTTGGTTGCGCATGATGATCTGGACTTGATTCAGATGGATGTGAAGACTGCTTTTCTTCACGGTGATCTCCATGAGGAGATATATATGCAACAGCCAGAGGGTTATGCAGTGAGTGGAAAGGAGAAGCTTGTATGTAAGCTGAAAAAGAGTCTTTATGGGCTCAAACAGGCACCAAGGGAATGGTATCATAAATTTGATACATTCATGAAATCACAGAAATTCAGGAGAAGTGACATAGATCACTGCTTGTACACCAAGAAAGCTTTGGATGGCAGTCTATTGATCCTCATCTTGTATGTTGATGATATGTTGATTGCTGGGAAATCTCGTAAAGAGATGGATGCCTTGAAGAAGAGGCTGCATGAGACCTTTGATATGAAGGATTTAGGTGATGCAAATCACATTTTGGGTATGCGGATACTTCGGGACAGAAATCAGCATGTGTTGTATTTGTCTCAGAAGGAATACATTGGCAAAGTCTTGCAGAGGTTCAATATGGACGGGGGGAAGAAGACTAGTACTCCTTTGCCTCCATATGTGAAACTCTTCTTTTCCTTTACTTGAGGGCACTTTGCCTTTAAGTGGGAGGTTGTTGGGGTAAAGGCATAATGCCCACCCTTATAGTGTGTACAAGCCCATAAGTTATAGTACATAGTACACTTAGTACTTTTAATGTACTAAGTGCACTATGTGTACTAGTGCAATATACATGTGTGATAGGGGAGTCACACACTCATGCTATTGGTGAGTTGACTTATCCCCACAACTCTCTCTCTCTCTCTCCCTTGTTCTTCTCTGTGTATGTCTCCCACACATGAATTAACCTAACCCTAATTCCTATTTCTCCCACACATGGTACAGCCTGTACAGGGCGTGTGCGCAGAGTATCCAACAGAGGGAACACAGCGCTTGCAGCAGATTTCAGCAGCCGCCTGTACTTGCACTGTACGGACTGCACACGTGGGAAGTGCAACTGTTCATGCAGAAGAAAAACAGCAGCAGTACACAGAAAACAGCAGCCGCCTTCTTTCTCTTGTGCTTTTCCACGCTTGTGCACATGCGCATGAAGGCTCCTCCACTTTTGCTCCACGACTCCCAAAAAGGGAAGAGAGAGAGAGAGAGGAGAGAGAAACACTCCTCCCCAAAATAATCCCTAGGGTCCCAAACTTTAATAAGTTCCCTAGGGCCACTAAGGCCTAGGGGCAAACTTTAATAAACATTAAAGTTGAATGTTTCTAGTTCCCCCCTTCACACCTAGGGATGTCCACACATCTTAAACTCTGCCCGGGCACCCCCCATGTGAATCATAAAATATTCTGACTCTGCAACCACCATGCCCACACTTGTACTGTTCCATTTTCACAGGGCCATGACATACCCCCCTCTTGAAAAATGGCAAGCGTCCTCTATTGCATTCTGGTGATGCATCAAAATATCCAAAGTGAAATATACAATATGG
Source organism: Cibotium barometz (assembly GCF_041138505.1). Classification (NCBI taxonomy): domain Eukaryota; kingdom Viridiplantae; phylum Streptophyta; class Polypodiopsida; order Cyatheales; family Cibotiaceae; genus Cibotium; species Cibotium barometz. The sequence goes on along the minus strand of NC_141103.1, from coordinate 24,312,085 downwards.
CAAGATCAGCATCCCAATCTCTCTAAGCCATACACATGTATCATCATTCACTGCAAACCAATGGCATAGTAATAGTCCAAGTTGTATACCACTGTGAACCATACATATCCACAAAAATTTCCATGTGACTAGTACACATATATCATAGAAGTCCCATAAACAGATGTACTGTCAGCCTCAGTACCTTCGGGTGAGATAAAATCTGCACCAAGCGACCTCTAGATGTCATCTGAGCCTGTCTGTATCAAGGGAGTGGAGGTGCTACCCCCCTCTTGAGCATCAGGTAATGCTCCAGACCCATGCTCTGTTGAACCTGAATGAGCCACAATAAGAGTCGGCTCTATAAGTTCCCTAGGGCCACTAAGGCCTAGGGGCAAACTTTAATAAACATTAAAGTTGAATGTTTCTAGTTCCCCCCTTCACACCTAGGGATGTCCACACATCTTAAACTCTGCCCGGGCACCCCCCATGTGAATCATAAAATATTCTGACTCTGCAACCACCATGCCCACACTTGTACTGTTCCATTTTCACAGGGCCATGACATACCCCCCTCTTGAAAAATGGCAAGCGTCCTCTATTGCATTCTGGTGATGCATCAAAATATCCAAAGTGAAATATACAATATGGCAAGATCAGCATCCCAATCTCTCTAAGCCATACACATGTATCATCATTCACTGCAAACCAATGGCATAGTAATAGTCCAAGTTGTATACCACTGTGAACCATACATATCCACAAAAATTTCCATGTGACTAGTACACATATATCATAGAAGTCCCATAAACAGATGTACTGTCAGCCTCAGTACCTTCGGGTGAGATAAAATCTGCACCAAGCGACCTCTAGATGTCATCTGAGCCTGTCTGTATCAAGGGAGTGGAGGTGCTACCCCCCTCTTGAGCATCAGGTAATGCTCCAGACCCATGCTCTGTTGAACCTGAATGAGCCACAATAAGAGTCGGCTCTAACTCAAAGGCATCGAGATAAAGCTGCAAAACCTGAAGTGAATCTGTTAAGTCACCTTCCTCCATCCACTTCGCATCCATCGGTGAATAGTTCTTGAACTTCACAAGATAGCGACGGGAAACTTTACCTCGTACCTTCCTTTCTTTATGTGCCAGTATCTGCTCTGGAATCAGAACCTCATCAAGTTCCTCAACTTCCGGCTGAGCCTCATCTGATACATCCTCAGGCACATCCCCACGGAAAGGTCTAAGAAGACTCATGTGAAAAGCATTGTGAATCCTCCAGTGATCTGGTAACTTCAAACGATAGGTTACCTCACCAATCTTTTCCAAAACCTGAAAAGGCCCATAATATCGCATGCTCAACTTAGGGAATAAGCGCTCTTTACCCTTCATCTTCTTGAGTCTAGCCTTTTCAAAGCGCAAAAGAACCCAATCACCCAATGCAAACTGTAAATCACGTCTGTGACGGTCTGCGGCTTTCTTTTGCTTCTGCTGAGTTTTCTGGAGGGCCAACTTAACTCTCCGATAAGCTTCATCCAAGCTCTCCACATACTGATCAGCCTCAAAGATCTTATCCTTTGTATGCAAAATGGGTGGTACTTTCTTCCCTCCTTCTACAATCTCAAAAGGCGCCTTGCCTGTCGAGCTATGTACAGTGTTGTTATATGCAAACTCCACCAAAGGAAGATACTTTTCCCATTGTTGCTTGTGCTCTGACACACAACACTTGAGAAGATCCAACACTGTAGAGTTAGCCTTTTCTGACTGACCATCTGTCTGTGGATGAAATGACGATGAAAACTTGAGAGTTGTACCCATGTTGTCAAACAACCCTCTCCAAAACAAACTCGTCATCCGTGGATCACGGTCACTAATGATAGACGTAGGCAAGCCATGATACTTGAAGATGTTCGCCATGAACAACTTCACCATATGATCCACTTTAATTGTCTTCCGCACGGGAATGAAATGAGCCTGCTTACTGAACTTGCATATGATAGTCCAGATGCCATCATTTCCCGTTTGTGTCCGTGGAAGATCAAATACAAAATCCATGGCAATGCTCTCCCAAGGTCTATCCGGAATAGGTAAAGGCTTTAATAACCCTGGTGTCTTCTGACGGTCAAACTTTACCTTCTGACATACGATGCATTGCCTCACAAAGGCATCAACATCTCTTCTCAAGGTTGGCATGTCACGACCCTGTGTTTTTCTCTGGACAAGATGCAGGTGTGCACGGGGACATGGTGGACAGTGTGAATGGCATCAGGTGGGAGTGAAGATGGAGGCCCATGTGTGGATAACCCCATGTGTGAAAGGGGGCAAAGGAATTTTAACTTAAAAGGTTTTAAAAACCTTTAAAGTAATTTTTAATGCCATTTATGAAGAAAACGTGGCCCATAAGCTATTTTGGGGCCACGTGTGCTTTTTGGGAAAGAGGAGGGGCTGGCAGGCAAGTAGGCGCCTAACTCTTGAGGAAACGTGTGCTTTTTGGAAGAGGTGGGCTGCAAGGAATCTTGGGGATGAACAGCACGTTGGCTTTTCTCTCTCTCTTGCTAAGAATCGACTGCAGCATGCACATGTGTTTTTCTCTTGGAAAGGGTGGGCGGCTGGACTGCAGCTTCACGCAGGAGATTTAGTTCATGGGAAAGCTGGCGACTGGTTGGGCTGCACGCTGAAGCTTTTCCCTCTTTGCCACAGGCTTGTGTACTGGTCGGGCAGCACTCAGTTTCTCTCTCTTTTGATTTAGGAAGGCTGGCGGGCTGGGCTATTAAGGCACAGAAGCTACAGGCGCAGACTGAACCTCTCTTTCTCTCGTGGCTTTTGGAAGGAGGTTGTCTGGCTGCTGCGCAACAGTACACACAGGCGCCTATTGAATCCCTCTTTCTCCTTTGCTTTTGGCATGAAGTTGGCTGGCTGCACTGCTGTCCATACAGGCAGAGTTGGACACAAAGGCGTGGACTGCAGGACAAGAAGGCAGGACACAACGAGGCTTTTCCTCGTGTCTTTCCCTCTCGTGTGGAAAGCGACATAAAGACTGTAAGTCGCTCTTTCTTTGTGAGCAAGTGGGACTGCAGGTGATGTCTTTCGGAGTCTCTCTTTCCACTGGCTCAAGACCGTTCCAGAGTGGTTCTCTCTAGCCCTTTGTGAGAGGAAGGGTTTGACAGTTCAGAGGGTGGAAACAGGACAATTTATGGGCTGTTTTTGTTTGGTTGCAAATTCAGCTATGTGCTTGGGATTTTGACTGCAAGTACAGGTCTTTTGGTTATGTTTCTTGGCATGGGAGTGATGCAAGCTTGCATGGCTGCGTGCTCATGGAGCAGATTGTTTTCTTCTTGCTAGAAAGGAACAGTGGGACCTACAGCTATGGGCATCTCTATGTTGCCAGATGTTTCATGAGGGAACAAGTAACTAGATGTAGGAAACAGGACAGAAGTTTCAAAGGGAAACAGGCCTAAGGGTTTCATGTTGAAACAGGTCGTAGGTTTTCTCGAGGAAACATGTTTTTGGGTTTCTCCAGGAGGTAGGTCACATGCAGGCAAAGGGTACAGGAATGGACACATGTTTGGTATAGCCTTGCTACTGACAAGACAGGGGACAGGGAATCCATGACAGAGATGGATAGTACCCTTGGATGGTAGAGAGGGTTTGTACAGGTGTGTCGACTGTATGGTATGCTGTGCTGTGATACTCTTTTGAGAGACAGTTTGGGAGTCTGTGTTGTGATACAGGAGCACTGGATGTGTCAGGGTGTGATGCTGTTCATAGTGTGAGAGGCTATGGATGGTTGTGGCAGCCTTGATCATGGGAGAAAGCTTCTGTATGCAGACTCAATGTGAGAGAGTCTTTCGATATGAACAATGGCTGGACTTGTTTGTGGATGCCGTGTGGACAAGAAGCCAGATGCAGGTTCTTTGCAGGCTTCAGGAGTTCTACTGTGATGGCTGAATTACCAGCCTTATATTGTAATCAAAGCTCTTATATTCAATTAAAGAAATACCGCAAGGGGCGCCACTGCGATTTGGGGCCAATCGGTGTCCGTGTACTATTTGCAGGAGCACTCTAGCTCCCCCTGTTTGTTTTCCTTTTCTAGGTCCTCAATGGTGTTGAAGTGTTTTATGTGCGAGTGTTTGTTACACCGCCCTTTGGTTTCTGAAGGCCGGTTTACAAGGTTCCGTTTGCCGGGACACATCGTCGACTTTCTCAAGTGGGCGAGTCCGTGTTTGCTTTGGTCGGGACAATCGCCAACTTTCCCAAGGGGGCGAGCTCGTGGTTGTTTCATGAGAGTCACATCAAAAGCTTCAACATGAGGAAAGTGAAAAGGAAGTGCAGGACATAGTGCAGGGTTGTGTGTCTTTGCCTATTTGAGGTGAAGAGCAAGAGCTGAAGATGAAGCTAAGGAGAAAAGACACCAAGAACAAGAAGTAGTCGGCCAGGAACAAGAAGCAGTTGAAGTGTTATGGTGCAAAACATGGGTTGAAGGCTATGGCTTTGACAGTTTGTCACCGGTCGTATCTTCATAGAGGCTTCATGGGTTCGGAAGACAGTTTCTTTCTGTGTTTAGCAGTGGTGATCTACTATGCTTCATCGAGGACTTGTGCTTACCACTTGGGTGGAGTGCAAGCAGGTTTTGGGTGCCTGAGGATGTATCAGATGAGGCTCAGATGGAAGTGGAGGAACTTGACGAGGGTCTTATTCCTGAGCATATACTGGCACATAAGGAAAGAAAGGTACGGGGTAAGGTTTCCCGTCGCTATCCTGTGAAGTTCAAGAGCTGTTCATTGATGGATACGAAGTGGATGGAGGAGGTTCACTGATGGATGCGAAGTGGATGGAGGAGGGTGACTTAGCAGATTCACCTCAGGAGTTGCAGCTTTATCTTGATGCCTATGAGTTGGAGTCGACTCTTGTTACGGCTCGTTCAGGTTCAGCAGAGCATAGGTCTGGAGCATTGCCCGATGCTCAAGAGGGGGGTAGCACCTCCGCTCCCTTGTTACAGACAGGCTCAGTTGTCATTTAGAGGTCGCTTGGTGCAGATTTTCTCTCACCCGAAGGTATTGAGGCTGACAGTACATCTGTTTATGGGACTTCTATGATATATGTGTTCTAGACACATGAGATGATGGTTGAGTATGGTTCACAGTCGCGCGCACCTGGAACTCTAACTGCAACTATGGATAACTCTATGGAGGGCATAAGTCTTGCGAGCAGTCCTAGAGTTGGTTTGGTTCATGGAAATATGGATCGAACTCTGTTTGTGCATGTATGCATACACTTTTTGAGGTAGAGGTATTTTTGTATTCTGGTGCCATTGGATCCTGGTACCATTGAGAATACATTGGGAAATACTCTGCATTGTGTCATCTGCTGCATGTATGTTGGTATGATACATCAAGTGCTTTATTATGTCATGGATGCACCATTGGGTGTAACTCCTGCGGGATGGCCATGAGACATATGTGGGAAAGTGCTTAGTGGATGTAGTGTTTGGATGCATTGAGTGCTTGCATATGCTCATGTTTTACCTTGAGTCGTGGGTCCTGCGGGATGCCCATGGGCGTAAGGCTTGCGAGCAGCCCTTAGACTGTTACTTTGGAGTAGGTAGAGCATTTTGAGGAGCATATTGTTTGCGAATGCATATGTGTGTCATGCATATGTTTGTCATATGTAGAATGACGCATGGTTTTGTTTTTGGCTAACACAGTTAACGTGTTTCCATTTGGTTTTAGACTTTTGCCGTAGGTTCTGAAGGAACAAGCAAGAGGACAGTGTGGCTTATTGTGCAGGATGATTATTTTATCACCCAGATGCATTGGAAGGCCATTGTTTTTGCCATATGGGGTATCTTTGCTCATGAGATGCTTTACTGTGCCATTGAGTGCAATCGAGGACGCTTGCCATTTTTCAAGAGGGGGGTATGTCACGACCCTGTGTTTTTCTCTGGACAAGATGCAGGTGTGCACGGGGACATGGTGGACAGTGTGAATGGCATCAGGTGGGAGTGAAGATGGAGGCCCATGTGTGGATAACCCCATGTGTGAAAGGGGGCAAAGGAATTTTAACTTAAAAGGTTTTAAAAACCTTTAAAGTAATTTTTAATGCCATTTATGAAGAAAACGTGGCCCATAAGCTATTTTGGGGCCACGTGTGCTTTTTGGGAAAGAGGAGGGGCTGGCGGGCAAGTAGGCGCCTAACTCTTGAGGAAACGTGTGCTTTTTGGAAGAGGTGGGCTGCAAGGAAGCATGGGGATGAACAGCACGTTGGCTTTTCTCTCTCTCTTGCTAAGAATCGACTGCAGCATGCACATGTGTTTTTCTCTTGGAAAGGGTGGGCGGCTGGACTGCAGCTTCACGTAGGAGATTTAGTTCATGGGAAAGCTGGCGACTGGTTGGGCTGCACGCTGAAGCTTTTCCCTCTTTGCCACAGGCTTGTGTACTGGTCGGGCAGCACTCAGTTTCTCTCTCTTTTGATTTAGGAAGGCTGGCGGGCTGGGCTATTAAGGCACAGAAGCTACAGGCGCAGACTGAACCTCTCTTTCTCTCGTGGCTTTTGGAAGGAGGTTGTCTGGCTGCTGCGCAACAGTACACACAGGCGCCTATTGAATCCCTCTTTCTCCTTTGCTTTTGGCATGAAGTTGGCTGGCTGCGCTGCTGTCCATACAGGCAGAGTTGGACACAAAGGCGTGGACTGCAGGACAAGAAGGCAGGACACAACGAGGCTTTTCCTCGTGTCTTTCCCTCTCGTGTGGAAAGCGACATAAAGACTGTAAGTCTCTCTTTCTTTGTGAGCAAGTGGGACTGCAGGTGATGTCTTTCGGAGTCTCTCTTTCCACTGGCTCAAGACCGTTCCAGAGTGGTTCTCTCTAGCCCTTTGTGAGAGGAAGGGTTTGACAGTTCAGAGGGTGGAAACAGGACAATTTATGGGCTGTTTTTGTTTGGTTGCAAATTCAGCTATGTGCTTGGGATTTTGACTGCAAGTACAGGTCTTTTGGTTATGTTTCTTGGCATGGGAGTGATGCAAGCTCGCATGGCTGCGTGCTCATGGAGCAGATTGTTTTCTTCTTGCTAGAAAGGAACAGTGGGACCTACAGCTATGGGCATCTCTATGTTGCCAGATGTTTCATGAGGGAACAGGTAACTAGATGTAGGAAACAGGACAGAAGTTTCAAAGGGAAACAGGCCTAAGGGTTTCATGTTGAAACAGGTCGTAGGTTTTCTCGAGGAAACATGTTTTTGGGTTTCTCCAGGAGGTAGGTCACATGCAGGCAAAGGGTACAGGAATGGACACATGTTTGGTATAGCCTTGCTACTGACAAGACAGGGGACAGGGAATCCATGACAGAGATGGATAGTACCCTTGGATGGTAGAGAGGGTTTGTACAGGTGTGTCGACTGTATGGTATGCTGTGCTGTGATACTCTTTTGAGAGACAGTTTGGGAGTCTGTGTTGTGATACAGGAGCACTGGATGTGTCAGGGTGATGCTGTTCATAGTGTGAGAGGCTATGGATGGTTGTGGCAGCCTTGATCATGGGAGAAAGCTTCTGTATGCAGACTCAATGTGAGAGAGTCTTTCGATATGAACAATGGCTGGACTTGTTTGTGGATGCCGTGTGGACAAGAAGCCAGATGCAGGTTCTTTGCAGGCTTCAGGAGTTCTACTGTGACGGCTGAATTACCAGCCTTATATTGTAATCAAAGCTCTTATATTCAATTAAAGAAATACCGCAAGGGGCGCCACTGCGATTTGGGGCCAATCGGTGTCCGTGTACTATTTGCAGGAGCACTTTAGCTCCCCCTGTTTGTTTTCCTTTTCTAGGTCCTCAATGGTGTTGAAGTGTTTTATGTGCGAGTGTTTGTTACACCGCCCTTTGGTTTCTGAAGGCCGGTTTACAAGGCCAATAAAAGAAAGTCTCCACTGCTTTGACCGTGGCGTCAATATCTCTATGACCTGCATACGGTGGAGCATGACTTTCAATCATAACCTTGAGTCGCAATGCCCTGGTAACACACAATCTGCCATGCATCAATAAAAACCCATCTCTGAGAGTATAATGCTCATGCCGCTGACCCTCAGATATCTGATCATACAACCTTTCAAAATCCTCATCATGGGCATACTGCTCTTTCATTTCATCAAGCTCATGATGATAAGCAAGTGAAACTGCAGAGACCCGTGGCTTGCGTGACAAAGCATCTGCCACTAAATTCTTTTTGCCTTCCACAAGATCAGGAACTAAGCCTGCAGAAGGCTTTGGTTTCTTTGGCTTGGGCTCTCCTTTATTGTCAAGGTCCTTTTTGGACGTTCTTTTGGGACAATTGAATGACATATGTCCCTCTTCAGTACAGTAAAAACACTTTTGAGCATCTCTCAAAGCCTGTCTTTCCTCAGAAGTCCTTTTGGGCATTGGCAACTTCTTATACTTTGTCTCTGAAGACCCTTTAGCATCACGAGAAGCATGCCCAAATTTTTCAGCTTTCTTGCTCAATTTCTTACTGCCTTTAAATCCAGATGAACCACCTGTGAGTAACGCATTAGCTGTCATAGCATTTTCAATCATCTGTGACATGTTCGTTACTCTTGTCTTTATACAATAATCTCATACCTCTTTGGGCAGCCCACAACAATACTTCTCTACCTGCTCAGATAATGGCACGGCACGATAAGAAGTCACTAGGAGTAGAGCTTCCCAAAAGTTCTTGTTATAATCCTCCAAACTATCACACTTTGAAGCATCCAGCTTGTGCCATGCGGTCATAACATCCACCTCAAATGTAGATGTGAGCCATACGGAAGAGAAAACCTGTTTGAATTGGACCCATGTGGTGGGTGCTATGCCCTGCAAAAGAAGAGTAGACCACCACTGCAAAGCATTGCCCTTGAGAAAAGTGGCAGCTTTCCTCACCTTAGAGGACTCTGTGTAATTCCCACCAGAAAAAGCAGCATCAAACTGCTGTAAAAAGGTAAGTGCCTTCAATTTATCCTTGGCCCCATTGAAAGTGTTAAACTTCACTGCAGCTCCCCCTTCCTTGTAATCCTTCGCCTTTCCCATAGGCGTTAGATTATCATATGGAAGTGGTTTCGCAAGATTGCTGCCCCCAACATTCATACCCAACATGGGGTCAACATTTCCCATTCCCATGCCAGGCATACCATTCATTCCAGCCATGTTTCCATACATTCCATTATGCATACCTGGCTGCATGCCACCAAACATATTGCCTTGCATCCCAGGTTGCATGCTTCCAAACATATTTCCTTGCATACCGGACTGCATACCACCATACATATTGCCTTGCATGCCAGGCTGAAAATTGGCTCCAAAAGGCCCATACATACCCATGCCTCCCTGAGGATAACCCCCAGTCATGGATTGGAACACCGAGCCACCACCAAAATAACCTGGATGCATATTCTGCTGAGGAATAGGTGGCTGTCCATAGAAGGAATTGAGAGTTTGCACCATAAGCATGCTGCATATTCGGAAACTGGCCAAAAGATGGTTCCTGTGGGATGGCACCACTATGACCCTGTGGAAGATTCTTTGAACGAACCTTCTTCTTCTTTTTCTGGGGCTCTGTGCGAGATCTCATAAATTCAGCAAATCTCTCGCTCTGAGTGAGCTGCATAAAAGTATCCATAACACTAGCCAAACGATCTTTGAACCGAGCATCATCATCCTCTTTACCATGCACATCTTCTGGCTGTGTTACATCCTCATAAGGCTCAACATCTGCAGCTTGTTCTCCTGCAAAAATATCCTCAGATACATCTCTTTCAGGAGAAGTCTCTTACTCTTCTTCTTCATGATAGAAGTACTTATCCTCTGTATCAGACATGATTGCTGAATTTTCAGCGATGGCTTTCTTCAAAGCAACCACGAGCTCACCCCCTTCAGAAAGTTGATGATTGGTCCCGGGGACGGAACCTTGAAACCGGCCTCTGATAGAAAACCAGAGTGCGGTAGAAGCAATCACCCGTCCACTTGTAGTCTAGATGTGAAAAGAACACAGATTGGAGCTAGAGTGCCCAAATCTGAAAACACAGCGACACCTGTTGGCCCCAAAGCTTGGCGCCCCTTGCGGTATTTCTTTATTCAATTATAATAAAATGAATGGTTGAGTACAACACAAAGATCAGCCAAGAGTTTACACATGTATATCCAATCTGACGGCCCACAAATCCTTCTCAGCACAGAGGATCTATGCACACAGATCTGTGTCTCCAAATAACACACTGTGCCTCCCTCTGATCAGCCAAGATCACTAAGCAGGCCAGCCATGGGCATACATTTGGCATAACTCGAGTGCGTGATACATCATCTCAGCTCAAACATACATGTGCTGTCCAAACTCTGTCTCAACCCTTGTCAATCTGCCATACCCCTCCTCTCACAAGGGGCCAGATAACTCATATCTGCAACAGACATCAAGCAGTAGAAAGAGAGATAGATGAACAGAAACAAGGCTTACCAAGTTCAGCTCGTGAAACAGCACTGGAGGAAGCAACAGCACCAATTTGTACTTGCAGGCACTTGTATCCACAACCCTGCTTCACACATGTGCTTGTTCTTGCCTGTATCCTCCTCCTGATGTTCACTCTTATGCTGTCCTTGAAAATACAGATCTGAAAATCAACACTGTACCCGTCTGTACCACCTCGGGATACGTGCCAAGAGTTGTACTTGCACACACAGTCCGCTGTCCACTCTTGTACCTGCCTGAATCTGAGTACACAGTCCTGTCCAGCACCTGTTAACGCCGCCTACAGCAGTTGTACTTGCTGTACCTGACTGTCCGTACACTGTACGGCAGTCGTACAGTATGGTACGGGCTGTGTACTTGCTGGTACAGCCTGTACAGGGCCTGTGCGCAGAGTATCCAACAGAGGGAACACAGCGCTTGCAGCAGATTTCAGCAGCCGCCTGTACTTGCACTGTACGGACTGCACACGTGGGAAGTGCAACTGTTCATGCAGAAGAAAAACAGCAGCAGTACACAGAAAACAGCAGCCGCCTTCTTTCTCTTGTGCTTTTCCACGCTTGTGCACATGCGCATGAAGGCTCCTCCACTTTTGCTCCACGACTCCCAAAAAGGGAAGAGAGAGAGAGAGGAGAGAGAAACACTCCTCCCCAAAATAATCCCTAGGGCCCTAAACTTTAATAAGTTCCCTAGGGCCACTAAGGCCTAGGGGCAAACTTTAATAAACATTAAAGTTTAATGTTTCTAGTTCCCCCCTTCACACCTAGGGATGTCCACACATCTTAAACTCTGTCCGGGCACCCCCCATGTGAATCATAAAATATTCTGACTCTGCAACCACCATGCCCACACTTGTACTGTTCCATTTTTACAGGGCCATGACACACATGCAGTTGCAGCTGGCCTGTTGCAAATAGGTAAAGAACCTGCTGTTCAGCTGCTTCATATGGAGTCCGTCCGACACTGGGTGAATGAGTATCGTTTAAGATAGCTTGGGCCAATGGAAGATAGTGCTCCCATTTGGACTGCTGGTCATGATAGTATGACTTGAGGACATCAAAGACCAACTGATTATAAATTTCTGTCTGGCCATCCGTCTGGGGATGGAATGCACTAGACAACTGCAACTTAGTTCCAAAGTTTTCAAATAATGCTCTCCAAAAATGCGAGGTAAACTTGGAATCTCTATCTGATGTTATGGTGTTAGGCAAACCACAAATTGGATACCAATGCTTGAGAAACAGACGGGCTACGTCCTTGGCTGTGGTCGTATGCTTGCATGGGATGAGCATGCAGAATTTACTAAAGCGATCCACAATGGTAAAACACTGAGTGTTACGGGATCCAGTGGATGTTGGTAGAGGCCCGACAAAGTCCATAGATATGTCGATGAAAGGTCCGTCGGGGATAGGCAAAGGTTGAAGTAACCCTGCCTTCTTTGTATGGGGAACCTTGACTTTTTGACAAATCTTACAGGCTTGTACATGTGCATAGACATCACGCCTCATCTTCGGCCAATAAAAGGACCGTTCTAATTTCTCGAGGGTACTGTTGATACCCCTATGTCCTCCAACTAAGGAGTCATGGGCATCGTGGAGAAGAGCGGAACGCTTTTCCCGAGTAACACAGAGACGGTTCTTGTAGAACAACCAACCGTTCTGTACTGAATAGTGGCCAGGCTCAGAAGTGAGGGCCAAACTATACTGAGTACCAAACTCAGGGGAGTCGACATATTGGTCTTTCATACTATCCAAGTCCTTCCTCGTGATTTCGAGAATGGTAGCTTCTTGGACTGCCTGGATGCTGGACTTTCGACTGAGAGCATCTGCTACTGGGTTATGCTTACCAGGGATGTATTCAATCATACTTCCAAACTGTTGGAAGATTTGACTCCACCTGGCCTGTCGATCACTCCACTGGGCACTTGGCATAGTCTGAAGGCACTTAAGTGCTTGGTGGTCTGTTTTCACTGTGAAAGCCTGTCTATAAAGAAAAGGCTTCCAATGTTTGAGCGCTGTGATCACACCCAAAAGCTCTTTGTCATATACCGAATAATTCTTTTCGGCGACATCGAACTTTCTGTTGTAATATGCCACGGGTCTATTGTCCTGCTGGAGGACTGCACCTATGGCTACATTGCTGGCATTGGTGATGACCTCGAAAGGTTCGTCCCATGATGCTAACTTTAATACGGGTGCTTCTGAGGCAGCTTTCTGGAGTGCACAGAATGCATCAAGTGCCTTACCTGTAACTGAGACTTTCTGCTTGCGAGTCTTTACCCCCTTGAGCAAGTCGGTAAGAGGTGCTGCAAGGTTGGAAAACTGATGGACATGGGTACTATAGGGCCTGACAAAGACCTACGAATGAACGGATTTCTTGGGCGGTCTTAGGAATGTCCCAATCTAAGATCTCCTGAACCTTTGATGGGTCCAGTCTAATCCCATCGGAACCGATGATGTAGCCCAAATACTGAACTTCCTTAACACCAAAGATTGACTTTTTGGCGTTTATGTAGAGCTGATTATCTCGCAAAAGTTGCAAGACTTTCTCCACATCTTTCTCATGCTGCTCCGCAGTGGCTGAGAAGACTAGTATGTCATCAAGGAATATGAAAACACACTTCCCAATGTGGACTGCGAAAATCCTAGACATCATTTTATTGAACGTTGTGGGTGCATTTGTAAGCCCAAAAGGCATGACTACGAACTCGTAGTGACCACGCTCTGTCCGAAAAGCTGTTTTTGGAATGTCAGCTTAAAAAATGCGGACCTGATGGTAACCACTCTTGAGGTCGATCTTAGTGAAAAACTTAGCACCGTCTAAACGCTCCAAAATGTACTCTATCCTGGGCATAGGAAACTTATTCTTGATAGTGAGTTTGTTTAATGTCCTGTAGTCTACACAAAGGCGTGCAGACTTGTCCTTCTTTTGGACAAATAGGATAGGTGCAGCAAATGGGGAGGAAGAAGGCCGAATGAATCCGGCTCGGAGAAGCTCAGATAACTGCTTTTCTAACTCGCCCTCTAAAGTCTTGGAAAGACCATAGGGAAACCTGCTAGGAGGATCTGATCCAGGGACCAAATCAATGTGATGGTCCTCAAGGCGAGAGGGTGGGAGACTGGGTGGGAGATCGTCCCTAAGCATAATGTCCTGGTGTCTGGATAGGAGGTCTGCTAACTGAGGGACTGAAGATGTAATAGATGCTACTAATGAGGGAGAGGCTGTTTGAGCACGAACATAAAGGAGTGCTCCTTCTGCTCCCTTGCGGATAGCTCGTCTAGCCTGGAGATGTGAAATCAATGGGATGCCAAGAATGCTTCTATCCCCACGAATCATGACAGGCTCAGGAAAACCTTTACAAATAGTAAAAGTGTCCTGCTCCCAATTGGGAATAGGCTCATACTGACGGAACCACTGAATTCCTAAGATCATGTCACACCCCAACAAAGGTGAGACGATGAAATCTCGTTGAAATGAGGCCTTCTGAACTTCAAAGGCAAATTGCTGTGCCTTCTGGGAAATGTGGGTGCGAAGACCAGGTGTAAACCCGTCCACATCCAGATGACATGGGACTAAAGTGCAGTTCAATTTATTAGCCAACTGGCGAGAGATGCCGTCTTCAGAACTGCCCATATCGAAAAGGACTACAAACTGTCAGCCCTGGGCAGAGCCATAAGCTCGGATGAGGCTCTTCTGAGTAGCATCGCTCTCACCCTCCTGCTTAGCATCAAATACCACGGATGGCATAGGATGCATGGAAGGAAAAAGTTGAACTGCATTTGAGGTAGTAGGCGGGGCTGGAGGAGCTGGGGAGGCTGTGGCAACTGCAGAAGGAGCTTTGGCGGCTTGTGCCGCTTGCCATTTGTGGCAATTCTTCTTACCATGCCCTATAATATGACAGAAAAAGCATCTATTTTCTGACTGGTACTTCCTTTGCTTCTCTAGAGGAAGGTAACCTCTAGTAATGCCTGCTTTAGCCTTTTCATCAGGGGTTTTCTTAGGTTCTTTATCCTTCTTACCCCCTGAACTGGAGCTACTACTGCTGTCCTTCTTAGCATCCTTAGAAGATGCGTTATCTTTCCCTGTCTGTGCAGCTGATTGCTGCTGCTGGGGTTTGGTACTGGACTGAGATGCTTGCTTGGGCTTGCCCCCGTTAAGCTTCATTTCTTCATTCTGAGCGAGAGTCAGAGCCTGGTCATATGTACTTGGTCCAAAGTTACGAACTGTGAACCGAATGTTGGAGTCCAATCCACGAATGAATTGCTCCATCTTGGTCTGCTCAGATAACCCTAACTGCTGTGCTAAAGTAATAACCTTACCAGAAAATTGAAGCACTGGGGATCTGTTCTGTCTGAGTCCATAGAACTCGTCTTTCAGACCGGTCATGTACTGGGGTGGGAGAAATCTGGTCTTCAGGTCATGGACAAAGATGTCCCAGTCAAAGGCTGTGACACCTGTGGCCTGGTCTGTATGAATACTAGACCAATGCTGCCACCAAGTGACTGCCTCACCAGTAAGATGGGGAGCCGCTAAGTGGACTTTGTCTTGTGGGTCTGTGATCCTAGCTAATGGAAAATGAGCATTAAACTGATGAACAAAGTGATTAACTGATGAATGATCACATTTACCATCATACTTACTGAAGTTTGGTTGACTGCGAATGATGGTGGTTGATGCTGCTGCGGGCTGCTGGCTGGTGACAACTATGACTGGGGAGACTGAGGAGAGCTGTTGATACCTCAAGTGTATGGCCTCCTTTTCCCGTTGGTGTTTGAGTAACATACTGTCACATGCACTCTGCACTCAGTGCATGGTGACAAGATGGTTCATCGTCAGAAGTGCAGCAGTTGTACAGTTTTAGAATCCAATAGGATGATAATTGTCGTACGCCGTGATCCCATTGTACATCCTCAGTCCAGGATAAGTCAGGCACAAGCTACGTAGGTCATTCCTCAGCCTTAGTGGGTCAGTCAGTCAGTCAAGTCCCTTAACCCACTTGGAGAGAATCATTCATCAGTTTAATGCTCATTTTCCTTTAGCTAGGATCACAGACCCACAAGACAGTCCACTTAGCGGCTCCCCATCTCACTGGTGAGGCAGTCACTTGGTGGCAGTATTGGTCTAGTATTCATGCAGACCAGGCCACAGGTGTCACAGCCTTTGACTGGGACATCTTTGTCCATGACCTGAAGACCAGATTTCTCCCGCCCCAGTACATGACCGGTCGGAAAGATGAGTTCTATGGACTCAGACAGAACGGATCCCCAGTGCTTCAGTTTTCCGGTAAGGTTATTACTTTAGCACAACAGTTAGGGTTATCTGAGCAGGCCAAGATGGAGCAATTCATTCGTGGATTGGACTCTAACATTCGGTTCACAGTTTGTAACTTTGAACCAAGTACATATGACCGGGCTCTGACTCTCGCTCAGAATGAAGAAATGAAGCTTAATGGGGGCAAGCCCAAGCAGTCCTCTCAGTCCAATACCAAACCCCAACAGGGGAAGGGTAAAGACACTAAGAGAGACAACAGTCCTAGCTCTAGTTCAGGGGGTAAGGAATCCAAGCCTAAGAAGACCCCTGAGGAAAAGGCTCAAGCAGGCATCACTGGAGGCTATCTTCCTCCAGAGGAGCAAAGACAGTATCAATCAGAAAACAGATGTTTTTTCTGTCATACCATTGGGCATGGTAAGAAGGATTGTCCAAAAAGACAAGCGGAGCAAGCCTCCAAAGAGCCTTCTGCCACAGTTGCCGCAGTATCCCTCGCTCCTCCAGACCTGCCTGCTACCACCAATGCGGTTCAGATCTTACCTTCTATGCATTCCGTGCCATCCGTGGTACTTGATGCTAAGCAGGAGAGTGAGGTAACAACCACACAGAAAAGCCTGATCCGAGCTTATGGCTCTGCCAAGGGCCGACAGTTCATAATCCTTTTTGACATGGGCAGTTCTGAGGACGCCATCTCTCCCCAGTTGGCTACCAACATGAGCTGTACTTTAGTGCCCTATCATTTGGAGGTAGACGGGTTTACACCTGGTCTCCGCACCCACATCTCTCAGAAGGCACAACAGTTTTCTTCTCAAGTTCAAAAGGCCTCATTCCAGCGAGATTTCATTCTCTCTCCTCTTTTGGGATGTGACATGATCTTAGGAATCCAGTGGTTTCGTGAGTATGAACCTATTCCCAATTGGGAGCAGGACACCTTTATCATCTCTAAAGGTTTTCCTGAGCCTGTCATGATTCGGGGGGATAGGAGCATTCTTGGCGTTCCTATGATTTCTCATCTCCAGGCCCTACGAGCTATGTGCAAGGGAACAACAGAAGGAGCATTAATTTATGCTCAGACAGCTTCTATCTCATCAATAACCGCCGCTGTCTCATCATCTTCAGTCTCTTTGTTAACAGATCTTCTTTCTCATTCAGACATTTTTAAGGATGATCTCCTACCCAGTATCCCACAGTTAGCAAAACCTCCTAGCAAGTTTCCCTCTTGTCTTTCCAAGACTTTTAAGGGCAAGCTAGAACAGCAGTCAGTTCTCAAACATTTGAAACATGTTCCTTATGGACACATTTTCACAGTCACCACAGACCACCAAGCACTTAAGTGGCTCCCGACGATGCCAAGTGCCCAGTGGAGTGCTCAGCACACTAGACAGGGTCAACTCTTCCAACAAGTTGGAGGAATGATTAAGTACATCCCTGGTCAGCATAACCCAGTAGCAGATGTTCTTAGTAGAAAGACCAGCATCCCGACCAGTGAGGAGTCTACCATTCTAAACATCTTTGGAAAAGACTTAGAAGATCAGTATGTCGATTCCGCAGAGTTTGGTACTCAACCCAGTTTGGTCCTCAATTTTGAGCCTGGCCATCATTCAGTTCACAGGCATGTAAGTTTAGACGAGATATCCACTTCAAGGAAGGGGATTGGGTCTCTCAGTGCATCATGAAACAAAGATTGAAACAAGTGGGCAAACATTGTCCCAAGCCTTCATTCCGTAGTTTTGGCCCTTTTCCAATAGTCAAAAAGTTAAGTGATGTCTCCATGAAGTTAAAGTTGCCTGCGAGTTGGACAATGCATGATGTTTTCCATGTTTCTTGGCTAAAACCATATATTGGTCCAGAAGTGTTTGATGTTTCAGATGAACAGCAGCCAGACGTGGTAGACGAGGCAGAAGTGATTGAGCCTGAGCAGATCCTTCTTCATCGATGGAAGCATGGTTCCGGTCAACGGATTCGTCAGTTCTATACAAAATTCCGAGATCGAGGCACCCATGAAGCCGTATGGCTCGACGAGGAGTTCTTCCAGGAGTACCCCCAGTTATTGGCGGACTACTTGGAAGCCATGAACCTGCCGCCAAGCTAATCAGGAGGGAATGTCACATGCACTCTGCACTCAGTGCATGGTGACAAGATGGCTCATCATCAGAAGTGCAGCAGTTGTACAGTTTTAGAACCCAATAGGATGATAATTGTCGTACGCCGTGACCCCATTGTACATCCTCAGTCCAGGATAAGTCAGGCATGAGCTACGTAGGTCATTCCTCAGCCTTAGCGGGTCAGTCAGTCAGTCAGTCAAGTCCCTTAACCCACTTGGAGAGAATCATTCATGCATGTAGAGTCAGTAGAAGCCTTAGGGTTTGCATCAGAAAGCACTCTGCATCCTGCATAATATGCATTCATATGCTTGTGCATCATTTAGAACATCCCCGAAGCCTTAGGGAATATACTGGGATTTATATGGTATTTTTTCCATATTTATTAGTATTTATTTAGCATTATTTGCATTATTGGGCATTTATAAATATAAACTTTATTAAATGACCAACCTCCAGTTAGTATAAATAGGCTTGCATAGAGCCTATTTTGTCATTCAGTCTTCATTGTGCTAAGAGCTCTCCTCCTCAGCCCTAGGAGCATTCTTGCCTTCAGCCCTAGACTAATCCAGCCCTTGGAGCTCATAAGCTTGCTTCTCCAGCCTTGAGAACCCTTGCTTCAGTCAGCCCTAGGCACCTGCTATCAGCCTCCAATCAGCCTGTTTTCAGCATCAAAGCAGCCCTGATTCAGTCCTCTACAGTCTCTAATTCAGCATACTGTCAAGCCTCAGTTCAACGAATCAGCCTGCAGCCAGCCTGCGTTTTCTGTCCAGCAGCAGTACATGCATGCGTTTCTGTCCAGCAGCCTTAGAACACCTGCGTTTTTCAGTTCAGCAGCTGCCTACAGGTCTGCGTTTCTGTCCACAGCAGTTTCCAGCCCTGAATCAACAGTTTGCAGCAGTTTCCAGCCCTGAATCAACAGTCTACAGCAGTTTCCAGCCCTGAATCCACAGTTTGCATCAGTATCCAGCCTTCTGTGCATCATCCATACATGCAACAGTCATCTGGTGAAGGTAACACAGCATTCATAAGTGTTTTCAGTATTCTAACATAGTGTAGAATAGTCCACCTTCTTCTTCTCTCAGCCTCAGGTGTGCAGCCATGAAAAGATGCAGGGGGGAAGAGAGCTTGAGCTCTTGCAAGCACACACACACACACTCACAAAACCCTAACAGAGAACACACACGGTGAGAGGCTGAAAATCTTCTTCTTCTCTACTCAACACTCAACACACCATATACAAGAATAAGAGTACACACTATATGAAAGGTACGCAACCAAATACATACACGGGTTCTCTATAGTGTGAACCCGACTAAATGAGCTGGCGCTATAACTATGCCAGTCTCTAGAATGGCTGTCACACAGCCTGTCATCCCACTGGCCGCATATCACCCAAGATCTCACCGACCATGCCAGTGGTGTAAGTGTGGGGCCTATCCCCCAGGCGGGTCATCAGTGTCCACCGCCTCACTAGATGAGCTCGATATCTCAACACTCCCCCTCAAGCTCAACTCCATCTCATGTACACCAAGCGAAGCCCTGAATCTGCGGAGCTTCTCTGTACCCAATGCTTTGGTGAAGATGTCAGCTACCTGATCCTCTGTGCTGACATAAACAAGGTCAAGGTCTCCTGCTAAGACCTTCTCTCTGACGAAGTGATAGTGGACCTCTATGTGCTTCGTACGAGCATGAAAGACTGGGTTCCTGGCCAACTGTATACTGCTAATGTTGTCACAAAAAATGACAACTTGTCTATCCACTGATAGATCCAAATCTGCAAGTAGCTTTCTCAACCAAGCTACCTCACATGCTGCCATAGCAGCTCCTATGTACTCGGCCTCTGTACGCGATAGAGCTACCGTAGGCTGCTTCTTGCTGCTCCAAGTCACAGCAGCACTCCCCAAAGAAAACATGAATCCACTGGTAGATCTTCTGTCTGAGATACTACCAGCCCAATCAGCATCTGTGTACCCATGTACACATATCTCTGTCCCAGTCTCATAGAATAGTCCACAATGCAAAGTAGACTTCACATACCTCAGTATGCGTCTCACTGCATCCAAATGCGGTTTCTGTGGAACCTGCATAAACTGACTCACCAATCCAACAGCATAGCTCAAATCTGGTCTGGTGATCGTCATGTAGATCAAACTTCCTACTATGCTCCTGTACATAGTAGGATCCTCCAAGATCTCTCCTGAATCTCCACTCAACTTGTCATTCTGATCTAATGGCATAGAAATAGGCTTACAGCCTGTTATACCATACTTGGACAACATGTCCAAGCCATATTGTCTCTGCAGTAATCCAATACCATGTGGTGACCTAATCACCTCAATGCCCAAGAAATATCTAAGCTCCCCTAGATCCTTCATCTCAAACTTCTGTCTAAGCAAGATCTTTACATCAAAGATCTCTGCATCATGGTCCCCCGTAATGATCAAGTCATCTACATAGATGACAACAAGCACAACCCCTCTATCACCATGTCTCACATACAATGAGAAATCTGCATTGGCTACATGAAAGCCAATAGTGACAAGATATTCAGAAATCTTGTCAGACCATGCTCTTGGTGCTTGCTTTAAGCCATACAAGGCTTTCTTCAACCTGCAAACATGCTCGGGGTGACCGACATTCTCATAACCAGGTGGCTGCAACATATACACCTCTTCTTGCAAATCCCCATGCAAGAATGCATTCTTTACATCCATCTGATGTAAAGACCATTGCTTTGACGCAGCCACTGCTATCACAACTCTCACCGTTCCCATCTTGGCAACTGGGCTGAAAGTTTCCTCATAATCAATCCCATATGTCTGCATATATCCTTTGGCTACCAATCTAGCCTTGTACCTGTTTATGCTTCCATCACTGTTATGTTTAACTTTGTACACCCACTTGCATCCAATGGCTTTCTTGCCTTCAGGCAATTGCACTAAATCCCAAGTCTCATTTCCATATAGTGCATCCATCTCCTCATCCATAGCTTTCTCCCAACACACATTTCCAACAGCCTCATCAATGCATGTGGGCTCAACAACTTGCACAACCTTTGCCATATATGTATAGTGATGTGCCACATAACCATCATAGGTAAATCTCTGCACAGGATTTCTCACTCCCCCAGATCTTCGCAGCTTTTCATTCATGGCTTCCATAGCCTTCTTTACACTAGGTGTTCTCATAGTTGGGATCCCAAGCTCCTCATCAAGGCTCATATCTGAGCCACTAGACTCTCCATTAACATGAGAATGCCCTGCAGAAATGTCAGGCATACCAAGGGACTCAACCACTTTCTCTTTTCCTTTACGTGATGTACTAATCACATTTGCAGGGCTGGTATTATGACGCAGCCTGCCACTCCATGGTCTATCAACAGACCCACTAGATGAGGACTCTCCTGGTCCACTCAAAGACTGTGATTGCTGACCTGCATTCTGTGCAATCACACTTCCACTCACATCAGCCCCAACAGCTTCTTTTCCAGTAGCATACCAGCTGCTCATCTCATCAAAGACAACATCCCTGCTTACCCTCAACTCACGTGTAGCAGGGTTATAACACCTGTATCCCTTTTGCTCAAGGGAGTATCCAATAAACACACATTTTTCAGCTTTTGGATCCAGCTTAGTTCTCAGCTCATCTGGCACATGCACATATGCAATGCATCCAAAGACTTTCAGATGAGACAAATTTGGTTTTCTGCCAGTAAACCTCTCCTCAGGAGTTACATCATGTATTGCTGCAGTTGGAGTCCTGTTCATTCTCTTCCATCAATGCTCGCGCAATCTCAGCAATGTGCCTGTTTTTCCGCTCAGCAACTCCATTTTGCTGCGGAGTGTATCTGCATGTAAACTGTCTCCGAATACCATTCTTCTTCAAAAATTCAGAGAACTCATTGGAGAAGTACTCTCCCCCTCCATCTGACCTTAGGCACTTTACATATTTCCCTGTTTGCTTTTCAACTAAAACTCTGAAATTCCGAAAGTGAGTGAATACCTCACTTTTCTCCTTCATGAAATATACCCACACTTTTCTTGTGTGGTCATGAATGAAAGTCACATAATACTTGCAGCCTCCCATAGATATGGTCTTCGTAGGATCCCATACATCTGAATGCACAACATCTAGTGCATTTCTGCTCACATATCTGTTACGTGGAAACACATGCTTTGTTTGCTTCCCAAATTGGCATGCTTCACATATTTTCTGCATACCTTCCACTTTAAATTTTGGCAGCCCTGTCACAATTCCTTTTGTCTGCATAGACTTCAATCTCTGTACATTTACATGTCCAATCCTTTTATGCCAAATGTCTGTGTCTGCAACAATTCCTGAACCATTTGCAAACATCGCAGCACTCATTTCAGGCATGTCTACATTCAACGTAAACATTCTGTCCACTCTGTTGCCTTTTGCAACCAACCTGCACTTGTCTTTGAAATCTTCAACATAACACCCATCAGGGTTAAACCGAACCTGCAAACCCTGCTCAATCATCTGGCCAACTGAAACCAGATTCTTTGTTATGTTCGGTACATGAAGTACATCTGCAAGGTACTTCACTTTCCATCCTGCATAGACAATGGCACATCTCCAATGTGGGCAATTGGATGAGCCGTGTCATCCCCTGTTTCCACAAAACCTGGTCTTTCCGGGTTTTTTATCTCCTTAAACCACTCCCCGTGACTCGTCGTGTGGTTCGAAGCGCCTGAATCCACATACCATACATTATCTTTTTGTGCTGCATCAACATTTTCAGACATGGCATTCACTACATGCTGCATAACAAACAACCTTTCATTATCCTCATTATTTCTGCTCGAGGATGCATAGTTGTTTTGCTGCACTTTCCCATTTTGCATGTCAGCCTGCTTCTTATAACATTCTGCCTGCACATGTCCAGGCTTACCACAATAATAGCATTCACGTGTATCATTATATTGCCTTTGCCAATTTCCACGGCCTCTTTGACTCCCCCTGCCTCTGAATTTGCCTCTTCCACCTGCGTGTTGTTGTTGTTGTTGTTGATTCTGGGACTGTTGTTGCTGCTGCTGCTGCTGCTGCTGCTGCTGACCATAATTCTGATTACCTGTTCGGCCATCTCCTTGACCGCGTCCACGGTCTCCTCTACCTCGTCCTCTTCCTGAACTCGTGTAGAACGCCTGTTGCTCTGAACTGTTTTTGCTTTGTGAAGACTGTTGGTCTTCACCCAGGCTCTTCTCTTCGATAATCAGCATAGACACCAAATCTGTAAAGTTGGGAATGTTTTCCCGAGTCTGAATAGACGTCTTGAACGCCTTGTATTGTGGCCCGAGACCACATAGACAGACTTCCACCTTGTCATCATCATCTACTGACACACCAATAGATGCAAGGGATTCCACAATACCCTTTATCTTCAGCGCATAGTCATTCACAGACATGCTCTTTTTCTCCACAGTATGAAGTTCATTTTTCAACTGTATCTTACGTGCCTTGGTATTTGTTTCATAGAGCTTTACCAAGGTGTCCCACGTCTCCTTAGGGGACTTGGCATCCTGAATGTGCCCAATCATGGTGTCTTGTATACTAATGGAGAGCCAATACATAACCTTCCTGGCTCCTTGGTTCCAGTCTTTAAACTCTTTCACATCTGCAACAGTCGGATTTATATCCGGTATCTCCGGTGCCTCTTCATGCTCACCTTCTATGTAGTCCCAATAGCCTTTTTCCATCAGGAAGTTCGTCAACCTGAACCTCCAAGCATGGAAGTTATTCTTATCCAGCTTCTCAGCCACAATCTGTGTTATGCCATCATTAGACATCTTGCCAAACACACAATTTTACTAGAAACTGCACTTTGGTTTTTCCTGCACAAATGCTGTATTTTCTGCAGCGGTACTGTAGTACTCTCAAATGTCACAACCAATGACTTCAATGTACATACATACACCCAATGGCAACTGAAGACCTCTTTGCAGCATCCACAGTGTCTGCACAGTCAATCTGTCTTCCTGCAGTTCTTAAAACAGAGTGCTGCAGAGAATCGATGACTTACCCGCAGTGCTCGAAATCGCCTGCTTTCTGAAAAACGGAGGTCCAGACGCGCCCGAAACGCGTTTTCGGCCCGAAAATCTCAATCCGATAGGACTAGAATAGTTGCCCTATAGCTTTACTCCCGCGAAGAAAGCTCCTCAATCAGAGACCGTTTGCCGGTGCCTCCCGTAGAGCTCCTGACAAGGGTGTAGTCACCAACACAATAGGGAAGAGTAGTTGAAGCTCTTACCCTCGTACGGCTTCCTGTGGTTCTCTTGCTTACAGCTCAGCCCTTAGCACGAACCAGGCTCTGATACCATGAAAAGATGCAGGGGGGAAGAGAGCTTGAGCTCTTGCAAGCACACACACACACTCACAAAACCCTAACAGAGAACACACACGGTGAGAGGCTGAAAATCTTCTTCTTCTCTACTCAACACTCAACACACCATATACAAGAATAAGAGTACACACTATATGAAAGGTACTCAACCAAATACATACACGGGTTCTCTATAGTGTGAACCCGACTAAATGAGCTGGCGCTATAACTATGCCAGTCTCTAGAATGGCTGTCACACAGCCTGTCATCCCACTGGCCGCATATCACCCAAGATCTCACCGACCATGCCAGTGGTGTAAGTGTGGGGCCTATCCCCCAGGCGGGTCATCAGTGTCCACCGCCTCACTAGATGAGCTCGATATCTCAACAAGCCCTTCCTCATGCCCTTGGGAAGAGTGCATAGGCTCGAGATCAGGTCATCGAGGTGTTTCTACAGCAGTGTACAGATCAACCACTCTCCGATCCTCCGAGATCTTGCGTTTGGCTTATCTACAGTCCACAGTCATTCTCTCTAAAGAAATAAAGCAAATACTATCTCGTTATCGGGATAGGGGGCTCTTCAGTGGGTAATTCGGGACCCAATCTGGTGTACAGTTCTCATATCTCTCTCTCTCATCTCTTTAAAGTTTGAAGTATTGAAATGGATTGCTAAACTCACGAAACTCAGGATACAGAAGACGGTGTGAGCATTTGTGTGACAGGATCTTCCAATACAAAGACTTCTGCTGCATATCACACATACGTTCTCGATCAAGCTCACGTTGGTGTTCCCGAGCGGCGAGTTCAGCCTGACACCGGTCTTCGTCGATCTTGCGTTGGGCTTCCTCATAGTCCCATCTTTCTTCTTTTTCTCTTTTCCTTCGGGCCTCGTCCTCTGTCCTTTGTTGTTGTTCCATCTGAAAGAAGAGGGAGATGTAGTCGGGTGCTGCTGGAGGTGTAGAAGGACGTGCTGCTGCTGCCTCCAAGTGTTGGAGACGCTCCATGAGTAGCTGGTTCTGAGCTCTAAGAAGAGCTATGGTGTCTGCTGTAGGCGGAAGAACAAGGTCTCCTTCGGGGGAGACGTCTTCCGGCTGATGAGTACTCTCTCCTGTAGACATGATGCTGAAGTCGGTGGTCGTGCCGGAACGCAATCTAACCATCCAAGGATGCCCCCACGCTAGGATACGGTGTGTGTGGACAATCTGAATCTGATACCAATGTGATATGCAGCGGAAGTTTTTGTATTGGAAGATCCTGTCAGACAAATGCTCACACCGTCTTTTGTATCTTGAGTTTCGTGAGTTTAGCAATCCATTTCAATACTTCAAACTTTAAAGAGATGAGAGAGAGAGATATGAGAACTGTACACCAGATTGGGTCTCGAATTACCCACACTGAAGGCTCCCCTATCCCGATAACGAGATAATATTTGCTTTATTTCTTTAGAGAGAATGACTGTGGACTGTAGATAAGCCAAATGCAAGATCTCGGAGGATCGGAGAGTGGCTGATCTGTACACTGCTGTAGAAACACCTCGATGACCTGATCTCGAACCTATGCACTCTTAAAAAGAGTGGCTGATCTGGACACTGCTGTAGAAACACCTCGATGACCTGATCTCGAGCCTATGCACTCTTCCCAAGCGCATGAGGAAGGGTTGCACACCTGAGGCTGAGAGAAGAGGAAGGTGGACTGTTCTACACTATGTTAGAATGCTGAGAACACTTATGAATGCTGTGTTACCTTCACCAGATGACTGCTGCATGTATGGATGATGCACAGAAGGCTAGATACTGATGCAAACTGTGGATTCAGGGCTGGAAACTGCTGTAGACTGTTGATTCAAAGCTGAAAACTGCTGCAAACTGTTGATTCAGGGCTGGAAACTGCCGTGGACAGAAACGCAGACCTGTAGGAAGCTGCTGAACTGAAAAACGCAGGTGTTCTGAGGCTGCTGGACAGAAACGCAGAGGTCCTGAGGCTGCTGGACAGAAACGCATGCATGTACTGCTGCTGGACAGAAAATGCAGGCTGATTGCTGGCGTTGAACTGAGGCTTGACAGTATGCTGAATTAGAGACTGTAGAGGACTGAACCAGGGCTGCTTTGATGCTGAAAACAGGCTGATTGGAGGCTGATAGCAGGCGCCTAGGGCTGACTGAAGCAAGGGTTCTCAAGGCTGGAGAAGCAAGCTTATGAGCTCCAAGGGCTGGATTAGTCTAGGGCTGAAGGCAGGAATGCTCCTAGGGCTGAGGAGGAGAGCTCTTAGCACAATGAAGACTGAATGAGAAACTAAGCTCTATGCAAGCCTATTTATACTAAATGGAGGTTGGTCATTTAATAAAGTTTTATATTTATAAATGCCCAATAATGCAAATAATGCTAAATAAATACTAATAAATATGGAAAAAATACGAGATAAATCCCAGTAAATTTCCTAAGGCTTCGGGGATGTTCTAAATGATGCACAGGCATGTGAATGCAGATTATGCAGGATGCAGAGTGCTTTCTGATGCAAACCCTAAGGCTTCTACTGACTCTACATGCATGAATGATTCTCTCCAAGTGGGTTAAGGGACTTGACTGACTGACTGACCCACTAAGGCTGAGGAATGACCTACGTAGCTCGTGCTTGACTTATCCTGGACTGAGGATGTACAATGGGGTCACGGCGTACGACAATTATCATCCTATTGGGTTCTAAAACTATACAATTGTTGCACTTCTGATGATGAGCCATCTTGTCACCATGCACTGAGTGCAGAGTGCATGTGACAGCCGCTTGGCTTTCTGGTACAACCGACTGGTCCTATAGGCAGCCGATAGCACCTTCCATGCTTTCCAATGCCAATTGAAGCCCTGGCTTCAAGTCCAAGCTACTACCTCATTTGCACCTTGTGCTCAAAATCCTAACTCTATCTGGTTCATACTCTTTATCTGGCTGCCTCTTCTGGACCAGCACCTGAGAATTTCCATGGCATCTTTCATGCACATGACATGGAGCTTATTCATGCAGATCTTGCAGGACCTATGGAGGTTGAGTCTCTTGGCGGGGCTTCATGTTTTCTTCTTCTTGTGGATGATTTCACTCGTAAAGTCTAGGTATGTTTTCTGGCTCGCAAGTCAGATGCTTTTGCCAGTTTCTGGACTTGGATTGAAATGGTGGAAAAAATCAGTTTGGGGTTTTATTTCTCTGGATTGATAACGGTGGCGAGTTTGTACCATTTGATGACTTCCTTGCTTCGAAGGGCATTCATCGACAGACTACTGTTCCTTACACTCCTCAGCAGAATGGAGTTGTGGAACGGAAGAACTGGATTGTGAAAGAGATGGCTCGTGCGCTTTGTTGCATCATGCAGGTCTCCCTCCTGCTTTCTGGGGTGAAGTTGTGGCTATCTCAGTTTATCTCATTAACCGCTCTCTCACAAAAGCGGTTGAGGGGATGACTCCGAAGGGAGGCTTTTACAGGCCACAAGCCTTCTGGTTCTCATCTTCATGTTTTTGGTTGTGTTGCTTATGTGCATGTTCCAGATAAGAAAAGGACCACACTCGCACCGAAGTCAAAGAGGATTCTTCTTCACGCTTAGAGAGGAAGGCCGGCCTACCTCGGTGGGTTCAGCAACTCTTTAGAGATTCTGGTCTCACTGATGCATCCATAACCATATAGAAAAGACCAACTCTTTGAGCCTAACATGGAAGTTGATTTGAGCGTGCATAGCCAAGGGAGTACAGGTGGACAGGTGGATGCAGGTTCCACTCAGAGATTCTTTAGGGGTGCATCTTTATTTCTGGATGAGGGGGTAGCTGTTCTAATGTTCTGGCTGGAAGGAGACAGCCGCCCAGATTCTGAATGGGTAGTTATCCTCTAGCCTAATGTTCTAGTGCCCCAGATTCTGAATGGGTAGTTATCCTCTAGCCTAATGTCCTAGCTGGAAGGAGACAGACACCCAGATTCTGAATGGGTAGTTATCCTCTCCGACCTTACAAAAAAAGAGGGGAAATTATCATACATTGTGAAATGCATGTAGGGGATGCTCTCTACTTTATCCCAGCCACTCCAGGGGATACCAAGGGGGAAGCAAATAGCTATCAAGAGAGTGAGGGGTGGTTAGAGGTTGGGAATTCGCATACACGCACACCCACATGCACTGATGGTCTCGTTTACGGTTTTTTCTGTTGCAATGCATGCCTATAAGTTTTTTTCCTCAAAGGTGGTCTTTTAATTCTGAGCATTAGTTCTGTTTGCTTTACAGGGTCAGCTTGGGTGGTTTTGACACGGAGTTTTATTGAATATTGTATCTGGGGTTGGGATAACCTCCCCCGAACAGTTTTAATGTACTATGCAAATGTTGTATCGTCACCTGAAGGCTACTTCCACACTGTTATCTGCAATGCAAGAGAGTACAGAAATACTACGGTCAATCATGACTTGCATTACATTGCATGGGATACCCCACCCAAGCAGCACCCACTCTCCTTGAGTTTAAAAGACTTTGGTAAAATGAAGAACAGTGGTGCTCCATTTGCAAGGAAATTTGAGAGGGATGATCCAGTGCTTGATAAGATTGACAGAGAACTTCTTGGACGTCGCCATGACCATTTCACACCTGGTGGTTGGTGTGTTGGTAGCAATGCAGACAATGGAGATCCCTGTGCAGAGAGAGGAGATCCTAATGTGCTCAAACCTGGGCCTGGGGCCAAGAGATTTGAAGGGCTGACCTTGAAGCTTCTGGCACCTGAGTCCTTCCGAGCAAATCAGTGCAGTTCCAGTTGACATTTACATGAAGGGGTTGTACAGTTATTAGCAGGCTCCTGTCATGCTAATTTGTGTTGAGAGTTGTGGATTAAGGCAGATGGAAATGCCAACGTGATGTTTTCCCAAAACTGTAGGTCCCAAGTGTTGCCATGGCAACGATAACAACACCACTTGCTCGGTCAACGGAGTGCCTACCTCCATGAAGAAGAGAGAATATAGAAGAAATATGGGTATCTTTGAATTTAATTTTGTCCCTTCGATGCAGAGAATAAGGTAACACTTCATTCTTTAGAGCAGATAAAATGCCAGGTGATGGTCCTACTTGCTCTTTTGAAGTAGAGTGATGTAGAGTGGCACTTGACAAGTGCAGTATAGAGTGATGATACACAAGGAGAAAGCAGCATCTCTTCTCTCTCTCTCTCTCTCTCTCTCTCCCTCTTGTATCCTCTTTTCATTCTTTTTTGCAAATGGGCTACAGGAATTTTCAACTGTATCCACTTTTCTTGTCAACTCTACTAAAACTAACTAGCTCGATTTCCTTTTCTAATGGAGTGATATACACGTAAGTGATTTTTCTCTTTTGAAAGAGAGAGTGGTCATCCCGTAGTAGTTAAATGTTTCTTCTCCTTATTAATAGAATGGCATGAATAGGTTTTCAAAAAGTTAAAAATTATGAATGCATTTATTTTTTTTAATTCTTTGAAATTTCCTAAGCCTGCATACTATGGGAAATTTCTTAAATTATATTTAACCTTACAGGTCCTATTTGCTGTACAAAATCCTATGTTCTGGTCTTCAACTCGAGTCATGTGGATCTTAGAAGGACTCCTTCACACGTGTGCACACACACACACACAGTTTATTAATGTCCACTGAAGACCCAATGGGTGTATGTGACCAAAAATATGATACTTATGATCCATGTGTAAATTCACGTCCTAGAACATTAAACAAGAAAGGCCTATCTACCAATTGAAATAGGCCCATGTACTATGTGGTTGGTCTGGTCAGTTGGGGAGTGAGCAGTGCAGGTTTCTCTTTCCAGAATATAGTCTCTTTTTGAGTTTTGCTTTATCGTGGTTGAAATAGACGTTCTCTAGACTTAATCTTTGTCGTGTCCCATGGTCTTGTTCTTGCGAGTCTGCGAAAACTCCTTGAGCCTGTTTTATCTCTTCTTGCCCTAGCTGTCTAAAAAGTTCCTTTAAAAAAATGCCACCATTGTTATCGTTTTCTCTTTCTTGGATATTGATAGCAGGGAGAGGTAGTGTACTAACTTTGTATTTCAGATTCTTATAAGCTTGGAACAACTCATTGAGTTGTTGGCTTGATCCACTTTAGTCTACAGTAGCTGTTTTGTATCGTCGTATCTCTCCCGGGTATCTTGCAGCACTTGTTGGCTTTCCCGTCCTCTACATACTGGACTCTCTTCTCTGCATCTTCTTTGGCCACCGTGGCCGCTGCTAGTTGAAGCTGCAGGACCTGTCTGTCCGTTACGGACTCAGTGAGGTTCTTGGCCAGTGTGTGTTCAGGGCAACCACGTTGCTTGTAATGATGGCTTCCTCCCTGTAGTAGTCATCTGTTCTCAGTTGATCGACGAGGGCAATATGAGAAATTTCTCTCACAACAGCATGTTACATCTTTAAGTTTAGGCTAGACAACTTCGTGATTCTTGTTATGTAAAAGGGTCAGGTGCTGTACAACTTCTGATACTTGTTCTATAAAAGGGTGTGTACTTAGCTCACGTGACGTGTGGAGTATAAGTCACGCTGTCCCTAGGCATCTTTCTTTCCCCTTTTTCTTATCCTTCTTGGTCTTGTTTTCTGCCTATTCTGGGGCTTCTTCTTTGGCTTTAGCTGCTTTTGGTTCTGATTTGCTTATCCTCTTTTCCTTTTCTTTAGCCTTTTGGCCTTCTCTGTTTTGCCTTCTGTTCCTTGCCTTGTTCCTAGGTTTTCTTCTCGAGGGACTCCTGCTTTGTCCCTTTGGCTGTTCTCTGGCTTTCACAAGGTGGGTTTCTCCTACCCGTCTCCTGTTTCTCAGCTCTTCTTCCCTTTCTCTTAAGCTTTCTGGATTTGCCCGTGGCTCTTGCTCTTGTCGTTTTCTTTTAGCTGCTGGTGTGTTGGCTTTTCAGTTGTAATTGCTGGGATCTCTCTTGTTTCAGCTGTCGGTTCCTCTCCTTCCATATCTTTTGGCTGCTTTGTTAGCTTGTCCAGATGCAAGTAGCTTGCTAGTTTTTCATGGCTTCTTTCTTCATTCTGCTTCTTTCTTTGTTCCTTAAGATGTCTAGCAATATCCTCTGCCTCTCATTGCTTCTCTTTAGGAGTCTTTTCCTATTGCTTGGTGTCACATGAACTCTTTAATCCAGTGCCACATAGACATAATCGTTCCTTGCAGTCGACGTAGAGGCAAAATTAGAGGTCATATAGGGCAGTTTGGAGAGAGAGAGAGAGGGGATTATAACTTGGATAGTGATGTTGGCATGCATGATGCCATGATGCTTTTCAAGTAGAAGGTTAAGATGAAAGTGTCCTTGTTTATTAGTAAAAAACTATGAGCAATATTAAAAATATGAGATATTTTGGGTATAATCATTCCATTTTGACACATATGTAAGGAAGGGGAGTCCATTAAAGGAGGTGCATATTTCACATGCTTGAATGAGTTTTAAACTAAAAAATAATGTGATATTTTTATCTCTCCTCTCTCTTGAACCAAACCAAATCAAAAGAGAATCAAACCGAATCAAAAAGGAACCAAACTAGGTCCAAATCTAGTCCAAATTCAATCAAACTAAAATTAAAAAATTCTAGAAATCAGTTAGCTTTGGTTAGAGCCTCCCTCTCCTATAAATAGAACATGAATCCTTTGAAAAAAAGGAGGAGAATTTTACTATTCTAGAACTATGCTGAAATAATGCTAATATTTACTATTCTCTAAAATTCTCTCCAATTTGTAAGAAATTGGAGCTTCCCTCTTTCTTCAATCTCCATTGGTGGCTCCTTCAATATACTAAACCAATTGATTGGTTGGGGGCCTCTACCGTGAACAAAGAATCAAGCAATTTGTAAGGTAAGTGGTGAATTTCTTATATTTGGTCTATGCGAGTACACAACCAATCAAGCAACCAATCCAACAATGGTCAATCTAAGATTGAAAGTCTGGTTGGAGTTGGATAAATTCATTAAACTCCTAAGAATATGCCTAGAGAAGAAGGTGACTATGTGGAAGATTATAAAAAGGTCATCGATAGTCTCGTAACAACAATTGTGGAGACATGGGGATCAAAGGATATCTCATATTATTTAGTAAGTTTCTATGATAAAATATACAATTCGATAGAAATCTAAGACCTATTACTTATATGAATTCTTTATTTTTGTGAAGGGGGATCAAAGGACATCTCATATTATTTAGTAAGTTTCTGTGATAAAATATACGATTCGATAGAAATCTAAGACGTATTACTTACATGAATTCTTTATTTTTGTGAAGCACATTCTATTTGCACATGAACCATATTTTGTGAAGAAAGTGGAGTCACTAGCTGTTTTGAAATACTCGAGGATGGAGAAGTCACATTATCAAGCACGGATTGCATACTTGGCATGGTGGTGGCAAAACAAGAAGCAACTCATTATGTGAACTATTTAATCAGTTCTATAGGTGTGTAGGCCAAAGGATTAAGGCACCAACTGCGTATTTGTAGTTAAAAGGTACTATTTTGGTGGAGAAAATGTGTGGTTTTGCACTAAAATATCAAAATTCAATACTCTCTATTTAGTATTAAAAATTGCTATTTTAGGTAGTGTGTGTAAATAATAATTTTGAAGGCTTCTCCTCCTCATTTTATAAGATTTGTATGTTAGAACTAAGGACACAAGGAAAGTTGAGCCTAGAGATGTGATTACTACACACCTCAAGGCTCGACAATCTTCCCTCTTTGTAGAGCCTCTACTATACACGTAGAGGCTCTACAAAGAGGGAAGATTGCAAAAGAAGATGAAAGAGAGAGTATTACATGAGAAAAAAGAAAGAGAGTAGTTTTGATGGACAAGAAGAGAGACCCACTGATCTACCACCTCCTTAGCAACAAGGAGAGGAGGAGAGACATGTAGACCTTTCACCAGGTCACCCATGGACTCTTCAATGAGCCCGTTCGAGAGTTGCAAGATGCTGGAGCACAAGCTCAAGCCGAACTATATCTTGCAGCACATGGTGATGTGTTTGAAGGGTTGGAGGACATACACAACTTAAAGTTTGCTCCGCCTACAAAGCTTATGGCAAAAAAGCCGTTGATCACAAGAAAAGATGGCAATACCCTTCTCCAAAGGTCTATACCTACAAACCTAAATCTCCAAAAACAAAGAAGGAGAGCCACAACAATAGGAGGATTTTGCAGTCCCCCCCAAGGCAAGAGCAAGAAAGCGAAACCACAAGAGCAACTACAAAAGCAACTTCTACAAACAAAGAGTCTCCTCATCAACATTAGCTAGTGCAAGGCCAAGGAATACATGAGCCTCCACAAGAGACTATGTCCCTAAGAAAGGACGACCAAAGTGGAGCACAACGGGAAGAACTACCTTCACAGAGAGAAAGAAGTCTCTCTTTCATGTGGATAAAGAGGAAGTCGACACAACAGAAGAAATAAAAGCAACCAATACACCAAGAGAGGCCTCCACCACCTCCACCATTGCCCAAGAAAGTCTCTCAAAAAGATCAGAAGAATCATACAAAACCTCCATAGCAGAGAGCAAAAGAAGAAGAAGAAGCAACTAGGCCACCATCTAGGCCTTTGGAAAAGGAGAGCTTCAATAAGAAGCCAAAGATTTCAATTAAAGTACAGCCACCAACACCCCTAGAATTTAAGAAGCAGCGAAGGACCAATCCTTGTGTGAAAGCGCTTAGGGAAATAAGAACAATGTAGAAAACTTATCTTTAAGAATGTCCGCATTTAAATCCTGGACATAAGAACAATGCATAAAACTTTTCATCAGGTATGTCAGAAAGAACCTTTTCGATATGTGGTTCGTGAAATAGCTCAAGAATATATATAGTCTTGGGATAAAGTACACTACAGGCTATGCAAGAAGCTATAGAGCAAGCCTTTTGAAGACACCAACCTATGTGCTATAGATAAGTTTTTTTATCACTTCATCGTAAATTTACTTTATAACCCTGTGATTTTAATGGAAGCATTGAAATTGATTTGGTCTCTTAAAAAAACTATATTTGTATACATTTGATTTGATATGAAGTACAATTCAAGGTTGCACCCTTTGAGGGGGACCAATGACTTAAGCTACCACGTTCCTAGCCTACCCGGTATGACCAAGGTTGTGTTGGTGAAGTAGGGAGTAATTTATTGTTTTCTATTAATTTTCTTGATATAATAACATCAGGTTCTGTAGAGTCACCCACGTCAAACCATATCAAAAACAAAGTGCACACACCCTGAACCAACACAACGTGACGAGAGCTAGTCTAGCAAAGAACAACATCAGGTTCTGTAGAGTCACCCACGTCAAACCATATCAAAAACAAAGTGCACACACCTTGAACCAACACAACGTGACGAGAGCCAATCTGGCAACTCCCAAATGCATCTCTCGTGCCTCCTTTTCAAGAATTGAATTTATCAAGCTCAATAGCTTTGTGTACATACAAAACAAAACAATTTAGAAACCAAAATAACAAAGAATTTATTCAGGAAAAAGAAAAAGAAAACTAAAACTAAAATAAATGGCTTACCATTCTATCTATTGGACTATTTTATCTCCAGCATTCATCCCATTTATTGTAGCATTTATGCAGCATATTTGTTTGATGTATTTTGTGGGTATTTTTTTCCCCATATTTTTGGGCACTTTTCACCAGTCATGGGTTTCTTCTAGTGGCCAACTTGGCTATTTGTGATGTATATAAGAACAGGCTTTTTGCCATTTAATTCATTCATCATTTTTCTCAAGTGTTGGATCATTGTTGGCTACTCCAAGTCTCTCCTTTGCTTTTGCTTGTTGCCTTTAAACATTCTCTTATGGTATAAGAGCGATGTGTTTTCAAGTCCTTGCTTCTACACTCTACAGGAAGACTATCAGCCAACATTATCTTTTTTCTAGCCCTCCCTCCTTACAAAGAAGGCAAATTTTTAACACAAATTTTTTGTTTCCCTAATTTTTGTATTTTGTTCCTACCCCAGGCTAATGGTAGCACTATGCACAAGCTCCATTAGCCTCTCCCTCCCTTACTTCATTAGCATTGTGCACCTTCTCTCCCTCCCTTACTTCATCATGCATCAGGTTGGCCCTCATCTTCACTCGTATACATTGATCTCTAGAAGGAGTACAATTCTCTACGCCGTTCTTTCACCTCACCTAGCATCTAGGGAGGAGTGGGCAAAGGCCTAGGGTACCTACTTGCAGCCTTTCTATTGTAGATTCAAGATGAGGATTCCATGGCTTCTACACCAACTGTCATTTGTTCATCGATTCCCTAACTTCCCAAGAAATACATCCTAGATGGGAGCAACTACCGTGATTGGCCTTTGCATATGAAGACTTTACTTTGGTATCATTGGTTATTTGGTGTTGTTATCAAGGTTGACAGTGAGAAACTATGACTTATCCTTAGGCTAAGTTTGATGCATGGCTTGATAAGGATGCTCGGTCACATGCATTCATCATCTTCAACATTAAACCAGCTGTTGCTTGTCAATTTGATGACAATGATGATGAGACCATAGAAGAATTGTGGGATGCCATTTAAAGGGGGTATCATAGAGAGAACTCTACTCAAAAGATTGCCTTGGAGAATCAACTTTCCAACTTGAAGATCTCTGACATTGCCAACATCATGGATTCCATTACGGAGTTTGTTACCATCTAGAAGAAGTTGGTATCTTTGGGAAGCAAAAGTACTGATGAAGACTTTGTTCATCGGCTCCTCACCAAATTTCTCGAAACTTTCTCATCTTTCTGGGATAATATTTCACTTCTTTCCTCTACTCTCGATCTATATACTATTGTTAGCATGCCTCAAGGTAGAGCCATGAGGAAGAGAACAAGCCAAGGCAAATAGCAATCTAGGGGTTCCACCAGCAACAAAGTTATCTCTAAACCTACTAACAATCTTGGTCATAAGGATTTTACTTGCCATTATTGTGGTCACAAAGGTCACATTCAGTCTAACCCGCAAGAAGAAGAGAGAAGATGGTTCTACAAAAAGAAGCCCAACAATCAAACCTCTCTATCTACCAACCAATCCCATAGATCCTCTTCCACCAAGAGAAGCATTCAGGACCTTCCCACTGACTCACCTCTTTTTGCCACCTCATGTCTTACGGATTGGATAGTTGTGCACTACTCACATGACTCATGATAGGTCCATTCTACATGATATTTGTCCTAGCTCTTTAAAGGTGTCCATTCTACATGATATTTGGCCTAGTTCTTTGAAGGTGTCCATTGGTGATGCTTCCAACCTTGAGGCCTCTTGTGTGGTTAATGTGCAGCTTAACTCTTCTCCTGGCCATCATTCTACCATATGAGATTGCTTTATGTTCCCAAGCTCTCTAGCAATCTGCTCTGAGTGTTTCAGATTGCAGAGAAAGGCTATGACATGTACTTTGACAATTCACTTCTTAAGGTCATTGACACCAACACCTTCTTGCAAATTGTTGCCATGCACAAGGAGATCTTTACAGGTTGCAGGACTTTGGTGGCTCTTTGAATGACTCAGTCTCATTTGCTACAATGTCTTCAAAGCTATCATGCCTTGGCAGCTCAAGTGGATACAACATTGTGGCATGTTTGCATGGGCAATTGGACTATGCTTCTCTTTAGCTGCCTTCATAGCAAATGATCAAGGGTCTTCCACTCCATGTTTACATGGGCAATTGGACTATGCTTCTCTTTAGCTGCCTTCATAGCAGATGATCAAGGGTCTTCCACTCCATTTCTATGGCTTGTTTGCATGGCAAGGAACATAGAGAGCCTTTCCCTCATGAGGTTACTCATTAGGTTTCTCACATCCTGGAGCCTATACATATAGACTTGTGCGGTCCCATCTTGCGGACTACTACCCAAGGTAGTGCTAGGTACTTCATGCTTATTTGATGATTTCTCAAAAGTTTGGGTGTATCTTTTGGTAGAAAAATCTCATTCTCTTTCCCCCGCTTTCAAGGATAGGTGTCTTTGGTTGAAAATGTGACCACATAGAAGGTTTGACAAGTCTGTTCGGACAATGGAGGAGAATTCATCTCCAAACCTTCCACAACTTTTGTTCCCATAAAGGTATTGGCCATCAGTTCTCCACACCTAGCACTCCATGTGGTAGAATTGGCTTGGTTAAATGTAAAAACAAGACTGTCAGGAGATGTCCCATACCATGCTTTATGCTTCCAATCTTCCTCTCTCTTTTTGGGGAGAAGCTGTGAGACCACTGTCTACATCATCAACCATTATCCCACAAAGGCGGTTGGTAATATAACACCAAAGGATGCTTTACAGGACAGAAACCTTCAGTTTCACATCTTAGGGTTTTCGGATGTGATGACTGTGCTCATATCCCTGATTTTGCTAGGTCCAAATTTGATCCCAAATCATGGGAGATGATTAGATTTTTTGAGGTGGTTTTATAATTTCTAAATATGTAAGGATTAGGCACAAACCCGTGGAGACCAAGGCAATGGCCCATAGACCTTCACCAAGAGTATCAAAGGACCACTAGACATCTCCTAATTACAGCGCTAAAGGTAAAGCCTCTATTAGCTTATTTACGACACAAGGTCCTACCCCATGAGGACCAAGGCATCGGCTTCAAGGTACTGCTATTATGAGGAACCAAGAGTACTACCAGGATCCTACATGGCAATAGTTGTCATCTTGGTCCCTTTTTAGTTTTATTTTACTTTTTATTTTTAGTTTTTATGTAAAATATATAGGAGTCTTATCACTAACCTAAAGGATTAGAATATACTTAAAGACTTCATTAAAAGTTGAGTGGGAGTGCATGGCATACTTCATTGGCACATTTCGAAGATCAATCTAGGGACAAATGGGTTTATTACTGAATCTAAGAAATAATAGGCCTTATGGTTCCTCTAAGAGATAAGCATAAGAGAGTTTAGTCCAGTGATAAATTCATTTAGTTAATGTCATGAATGCAAGGAGGTGAAGTGAAGATTTTGCTCACACACCCACCAAGAAGAGGAAGGCCACCAAGGTCCACAAGCTCTTGGAGCACTAAGTGGCTGCCCACCATTGACTTCTCCCACTTAGAGTGGAGTTGCTTAAAGAAGTTGATGGGCATATGATACACAACCAAAAATAATTAGAGAAAATGGTGGAGCATAACCTCACCTACCACACCCAAGAGTGCTATCAATAGGTAGCAAAGAGGCCTAAGGTTATGGCACACATGGAGAGGCTAGGTCTCGAAAGGTTGGTTGCTCTTCCCACGTGGGGGATGGACCTTAGTACTTGCTTCAAGTTCATTTTCTTATATGACACCCATCTCTGCATAGGCACAATTCAAGATGCCACCACAAGTGCCAACCTAACCCTGGCCCTTACTCTGGATGATGTCCAAGAAGCCTTGCACACTTGGCAAGAGCAACAAAGCTATATTAGAAGCTCAGTGGTGCACAAGGAATGGTCAAGAACATTATTAGAGGTCCTACTAAAACAAGGATGAGGTAAGTGGGAGGACATTGCTTGTCTGGACATTGTTACCCTTGCCATGGTGCTAACTATGCTCACAAATCTTTGGTGGGACAAAGAGATTCTTAGGTGCAACCTCTCTCTCTTTGCCTACCTAAAGTAGGGGGTGCAAGTTAACTAGGCCAACCACTTCCACCATGAGCTGCACAATGTTTGTACCAACCCTGTAGGAAAATTCAAAGATTTAATGATACTTAAGGTGCCATGGGGCACCCACAACCCTATAGTTACCAATTTGTTGCCACTTCGAGCAAGCCTCTACCACAACACATTCCCCAGGCTTCCTCACCCCACTAGTTCTTAACTCAAAAAGCCAAGGCTGGATCAAGAGACAACCACTCACTCTTATGCAGAATTCTTAGAAACCAATCTAATGGACACACCCATAAGGAAGTAAGTGGCAAGGCACTCCAAGAGAAAATTCCATCAAGAGGACCCCTAGCTCAGCCATTTAAGTTTTCTGAGGAGGTGCCTCGTGAACATGTCCCATCGACATTCCTAGCACTAAGTCAAGCTGTTATGAAGAGGCCCAAAACACCATAGAAGAACTCTACAGTTACCAAGGTGCTGCCACTTTGAGCAAGCCTCTATCACAACATATTCCCCAGGCTCCCTCACCCCGCTAGTTCTCCTTAAACCAAAAATCCAAGGCTGGATCAAGAGACAACCTCTCACTCTTATGCAGATTTCTTAGAAACCAATCTAATGGACACACCCATGAGGAATGTGGTAGCCACCGAAACAAGTGGCAAGGCA
The DNA here is from genome assembly GCF_041138505.1 of Cibotium barometz. Lineage (NCBI taxonomy): Eukaryota > Viridiplantae > Streptophyta > Polypodiopsida > Cyatheales > Cibotiaceae > Cibotium > Cibotium barometz. Next base: position 24,272,690 of record NC_141103.1, on the reverse strand, counting down.
CTCCAGGAGAAAATCCCATCAGAAGGACCCCTAACTTAGCCATTTAAGTTTTCTGAGGAGGTGCCTGATGAACATGTCCCACTGACATTCCTAGCACCAAGTTCTCAAACTCTTATGAAGATGCCCAAAACACCACATAAACCCATAGGTGGATTTAGGAAGGCAACCTTGCCTCAGCAAAAACCTTCTCACAAGAAATCCTCAACTCTGAGGGCCTACCTCTCCCAGAGTTTCTAGCACATTCAACTCTATGTTCCCCTACCTTGTGTGCCACGTGATAGAGTTCTGGAAAGACAAAGAGAGCAGACTGATGCAACCCAATAGGCACTTCTCCTTGCCCACACGAACCATCCCTAGTTGGAGGCACATAAAAATACTACTAGCGCTTAATGACTAGCTGCAGGTACAAGCTCTAGAGGTTGACTCTAAGATCTGCAGCCTAGAGTGAAAGATCTTATTCACCCGAAGGTTAAAAGGGATAGAATAGCTAAGGCATAGACCCAGGAAGATCTCACAAGGGCTATTGCCACACTACATGAGGCCGAAACCCTGGTGCAAGCAAGGCTGGATGAGTTCTAGTATAGACTTTCAGAGAGCAGCACATGGATTTCAAGAGGGCTATTGTAGCCAAAGCCATGACCATTGCCTAGCTAGAGCAGCAACTAATAAAGGCCAAAGCCAAGCCAAAATAGGTGCAAGTCCTACAAAAGCAAAAAATAAGCTAGACATTCTGACGACGGATGTAGGTACCAACATAGCAAACCTTCCCATCCCCCCATAGCCGCCCTCTGGTCTTCTTGATCTATAGTACCAAAGCCTCCAACTCAACCTCCTTTAGCAAAATATTTACATAGATGAGGACATCCCCATCTCTGCTTTCCACACCATCCTTTCCAAAGTGCCCTAGGCCTCCCACCCCATCGCCATGCTATTTTTCCAAAACATAATCTCATTGACTAAGCCCTCCACCATCTTCTGCCTCCCCCATCACGTCATCAGCCTCAACCTCTAGGCATCGTGCCACATCCTCACATACTCCAATCGCATGGAGGAAGGAGAATTCCTCGAGCTATTCACCCCCGACGACCTCTGCCTCTACCCTACATCAACAACCATCATTGCCAATGCCATCCAATGGATGCTCTAACGATTGGCACATGATGGTTGGATGACACCTATTGGGATTTAAGCTTAGAGGGAATCATGGTCTATAAAAACCAATTGGAATCCTGGTAATTTATGACAAAATATGGAAGTAGATCTAACTTATGAAGAATTGCTAGTAACACCTGTTCCACACAATCAATGTGGCCTACCCCTAGGATGTTTCAGACAATGCCTCGGATGAAGAAGAAGATAGTGATGCACTCATCTTTTGACACACCAATCATAGGAGCTTCTGCCTCAAGAAAAACCGAAGAACTTCCAAACCATCAGCCTCATTTCCCTCTCTTGTTGCCTCTATTTCAACACCCTCCACCACTCTGCCAATGTGGTTACACCCCTGCCTCCAATAATACCGTCCCTAACGTTTCCTCCCCACCAACAACCCCCACCCATTAGGGGAAGTCCTAAATGGACTCACAAAGGCCTCCGCCTCTCAAGTCAAATCGCTACCCTCTTACGCCACAAGCAATAGCCTCATCCTTGGAAGGATTGGAAGAAGGCGAGATACCAACACCCCTAATTGGGGAGCATGAACAAATGCTTACCCTGACCTTCCTTTCAATTGGAGGGACCCACTAGACACCCTTGACATTGACCAAGCAATTCTAATCTTGGAGCATAGGCACACCTTAACAAGATCACGGATTGCCTAGACCTCTACCTAATCAAGACGCCCTCAACATTACCCAAGCAATGTGGATCTTGGAGCACACACAGACCTTAACAGGATCATGGATCGCCTAGACCTCTACCTAATCAAGGGTTATCCAGAGGAAAAATTTGACCAATGGTCAAGGGCACATTGGATTCATAAGACTACCATCCAAAGTTGATCCAGTCATGCATGAACTCATGGGGGAGCGACCAATCTAGTCATGCATGAACTCATGGGGGAGCAACCAATTTGGCAGCATGATGACGGCCATACCATCTCACGCCCAAATTTTGGAAGGAATATTGTTATGCTCCCTAGTACCTCCAAGTCAACCCCATTTAATTCCCCCATCAAACGATGTGGTGGGCTTGGGATCTCTTTGATAAAGAGTTGGAGAAGAACCCAAAGTTACAATTTAACTTCCCATGGATAACTCCACCTTGGCCACTGAACCTTATTAACAAGGCATGGATGCTTTGCACCATGTGGAGCTTCATTAAAGATTACGACCATGTGCCCAACCTAAAATCATAATCACCAATCGCTTCTTTCACCTTATCACCACCCCTTTGGTGGAATTTCTAGACTGGCACAATCCTGATGAAGGTCCACACAGGGCCTCGCCTTTGACATCAACAAAAACCCAACACTTAAACGCGTATTCGGCTACTACCAGAGTGAGTACAATGGATGCAAGGTTGGTGGTTTCTCATCTTTGAAGATATGTTTAAGATAGCCTTCTAGACCTCCTATAAAGCCTTCCACTGCACCACCCACTACCCAAAGTCCCACTTAAGTCATGCTTTGACTTCTACTGGAACTACAAACGACTTCTACTGCCGCCGCCACCACTGACTCCCATTGTCCTTCACTGTTGATTTCAAGGACAGATGCCGCACGACAATACTTTTTCAGCCATACTTTTTGTACTACACAGTGTGTAGTATAATGCACGGCAATACTTTTGAGCCATACTTTTTGTACTGCAGAAAGTACTTCATCTAACTAATTATGGGAAATCTTCAATGTTATGAGTTGTGTAATGCTGAAAGATAATCAAAATCAAGATTATGACTTATGTAATACAGATAGTATATACTTGGACTAAGAAATTAGCCTAGATTATTAGGCCCCAAGACATTACTTGGGCGGTCATGCATTGTAAATATGAGTCTTGTGTATAAGACATTTTGACTAATGAGAAAGAATTTTGACAATTGGGTTTGAGTCTTTCTTTCCCTTGCGATTTATGTGGTCTTCTCTTTGATGCATGCTTGCTTGAGGATTGTGTGTGTGAGTGATAGTGTAATGATGCTTGCTCTCCTCTCCCTCTCTCCTTCTCTCCCCTCCCCCATGCTCTCACTCACCAAGACATTGAAGTAAAGATTGAGCTTTCCATAGCTCTCTCCCTTTTTGCTTCTTTGTGGTGACGAGGAAGGCAAGGTTGAGGACCCTAGCTCTCCACCACAAGAGAGGATTGCTCTACCAAGAGTGGCTAGAGGTGCAAGCTGGCATGACCCTTGCATTCTTCATCTTCATCTCTTCCTCGTGCAAGGCTCAAGTGATCTCGAATCGGTGAACAATGGCATAGATTGGTAGAGAATGAGACAAGAAAGATGTTGAAGAAGTTTCAAACATATTAAGGGAGAAGAATTCACATCAAGTGAGTTTAATGCTTGTTGCAAGGAGCACGGGATTGACAGAGATTTAATAGTAGTTGCTGATACTCCAATACAAAAATGGTGTTAAAGAGCGCAAGAATCGAACAATTGTGGAGACGGCACAGAGTATGCTCAAAGAAAAATGCAGAATTCTTTTTAGGCTTGCACTTAACACTGTAGTGCATATCCTTAACATAAGTTACACAGAGGCAGTGAAGGGCATGACACCTCTAGAAGCTTATTTAGGTAAGAAACCCTTAGTTACATATTTTAGGAAATTTGGATGTGACTTTTTAGTGCATGTTTTATAACTCATCCAAAACCAAGTGGGATTCTAAAAGTAGGAAGTGTATCTTCTTAGGGTACAATAATATGGAGTCAAAGGGTTATTGACTATATTAACCAGAGGCAAAGAAGATAATTATCAGCCATGATGTGGTGTTCGAGGAATAGCCTCATCAAGTGGAGGAGAATGATCCATCCACTCTACTCTTTCAATGAAGGAGTAGCCTAGTAGACTCAACTACTAGTGACAATACCAAATCAATAAGAGGTGGATTCATCAGATGATGAAGAAGAGAAGCGTGCAACACCACACAGAAGGGGCCATATCTTGAATGGGTGAAGCACCTCTTGGATAGAAAAGCTTCGTCGTTTTGAGAATGTAAGGTGCTAGGAATAGACTTGGTAAAGTGTTGCACATAATGAGAGAGATTAGATTAGGGAGACTCAAAATAATTAAGATAATCCATGATTAAGGGATGTGGACACTAATGAGCACACTCAACCAAATGTATTACAATATGCTATCAACCGATAACCTCTAGCCAAGTCTCTTTGCCATGTGGCATCCTTATCCATGAGTTGTCACCTTTCCAAGATAGCACCTCCTCATGTGCTTATCCTTCCAACATTACACAATTGATATTACCCACACTATACTTCCAACACTTCCCCTCAATTACATAAATATGTGACACCATATTTTCCAACACTCCCCCTTGGTGTCACATTACACATTTGATATTACCTAAACTATACTTCCAACACTCACCCTCAATTACATAAATATGTGACGTTACATTTTTTAACACTCCCCCTCGGTGTCACATTCCATATGATTCTATAAGCACTTCATTAGTCTCACCAAAATTCTTTGGCACTCCCCTTGGTGTTATTTTCGGACACCCTCCTATGCTTACAAGGACAAAATTGTTAGTAGTCATCTCTTGTGGGCCTTTGTTGTGGGTGTGACCGCGCAGGAGCATTGCTCAGTGTTCCTCTATTTCTCCCCACTTTTTGTGTTTTGTCCCCTGTTTTCAGTGGTCGTGGGGCAGTAGATGCTAGCTGCCTTTTTCTCTAGTCTGGCCGACTGTGATGACTTGGTCGACTTGGATTTTATTTGGCCGACCAGTTTGTCATGAGAAGTTGGGACTGCTCGGCCTATTTTGGGCTCGCCGACCAAACCACAGCAGTCCTGGACCATATATATATAGGGGCTGCCCCCCACATCTCATTGTATTGGGTATTGTGTACCGGATCTTGTATATAGTGCAGAGTTCATACAGCTTCACTCTCTCTCTTCTGTGTTTGCTCTTCCACACATAGTTTAGCATTTTTTAGGCTAGTGGTTCTCTTGCGTTTGCTTATCTTCATGTTCGTGTCTTGCTACGTTATGCTCTCAGCAGTTTTTCTCATATCTGCTGCGTATTTTGACATGGTATCAGAGCCCCAGGTGGCTTTAAGGTTGGAGACTTTGGAGAGCTTGCGGGATTGTTTCTTGAAGACCTTGGAGCTTATGGGAGATTTGAAGAGCTTGCGGGACTACAAAGCAAAGGATGAGGGTGTCATTGAGTCACTTGAGGCAGATGTGCCTGTGAACTTGCCACAAGCAAGTTCTGTTGGTTTTTTGGTGCTGAGGTGAGGATTGGAGATCTCTTGGGCTGTTCAGGACTTGGAGATTGGGTAGAAGGAGGCCATCACCATTGGACAGCCACCTTGCATATTAGTTGCAGACTCTTCTTCATTTTTTCCCACTCACCCTCCCTTCACAAGACCAACGTAACCCCCCCGAGATGGTAGACTTGCTTGAGATGGCTGAGAAGCACGTGAAGATCCCTACTCTCCCCACGTTTTGCGTGGATCGACAGTGGCACGGAACTAACTACGGCATATCAAAGGTAATGATGGAGTCTGTATTGGAGTCTTATGACTTGGGGCTGATTTCATTGTGGTTGGTGTTCCACAGCTGGAGTTGGAGGACGAGGAGTTGTTACCCTCTACTAGGAAAGAACGGGAGGCTCAAGCACAATTATGGGATTGTGTCAATGCCCGTGTGCATTTTTCATCTTCCTTAATTGCACACCACATGTGATTAATTATATCAAACATATGACGTTAGCTAGAGGGACTTGGCAGCATTTGCCTCTCTGTATATAACAGGGTATCACCCATGAAGCGGATCTGCTTGGAAGTTCAAATGTGCGGGTGATGGATCTTGCAAAGTCTTCGACGATGCTGAAGCACATCAACAAGTTGCAGGCTCTTCAACAAGAGGTTCTTCAGGCTAGGAAGGAGATATCTTCAGGCTAGGAAGGAGATATCTTCAGAGGACATGGCCATCACTTTGCTATCTCATCTGACCTCTCAGTACTTAACATTTTACTCCTCTTTGATCACCAGTGGTGGTAGGCGAGAAATACAATTATTGGAGAAAATGTCCTAAGCGGAGCACCGATCAGGGTGCAGATTCCTCAGCTGTAACCGTGAAGACTTCAGCTTTTGTGCACTTGGAGATTATGGACACTAGCGTTTCATCTTCTTCAAGTAGGGAGGTGGTTGGACTCATTGCTATAGGGACACTTGGGTTTGGATTCTAGATAGTGGTGCTTACAGGCACATGACTCCTTCCTAAGAGTTATTACAGGATCTTCGGAGGTGCGCAGGTCACATCCTGATTAGTCCACTATCCCTATTCACAGTGAGGGCAGGTTAGAGATCATTTTCGATGGCAGAGGAGGGAAGCATTCCTCCCAGGTTCAATTTGTCCCATCTTTTGGCTTTCATATGTTGTTAGTGCATGAGGTTTGCAAGACTGGTGTACGGGGGAAGTATGAGAAGCATTTTGTTGCTCTCTGAGACAAAGCGATAGGCCAGATTGTTTGGGAAGATAGAGTGGAGAAAGGGATTTACAAACTCTCAACAATCTCTCTTACAGGTCCTCAATTAGGTGATGGGTCATGACCACTTGCATGTGGATACGCTGCAGCAGCAGCACGCTTTCCGGGACCGGATGGTGGATGGCTTGCCAGATGTTGGCAGTAGTAGGTAGGGACATTCGAGTTCTTGCGTTCGTTAGTCAAAGGATCTTTTACACGTGAACTATGCTCTGATGTCTCGTATCAGTCGGGATAAATAGCCTCCTGGAGTTGAGGAAGCTCTTTTCTAGGGGACTTGTAGGAAAGCCAAACAAGTGGGAGATGGTGACTTGCAGGTGGAGGTGGATGTTGAGCAGCCTCCAGGATATGAGGTTCTAGGTTCAGAAGGGTGGGTTTACAGGTTCCAGAAGGCCTTGTATGGTCTTCAACAGGTTCCCAGGACTTAGCATACCAAAGTTACAGTTGATGATCCTTGTGAGCAAGTTGATGGCTCTTTGTTTTGGAAGCGGTTTGGTTCATTGATTTGGTTTCTAATCACCAGATTGGACTTGAGCTTCCTGGTGGGGCTATTGAGCTCATTTCTACAGACGCCTTTGAGGACTCATTGGGATGCAGGATTACAGATCTTGCGGTTTCTGCGGCATACGAAGGATCTTGGACTTTGCTATGATACTAGAGGGGGAACGATGGTTAGTGTCAGACTCCACGGTTGGAGTGACTCAGATTGGGGAGGAGGAGATCCAAACACGAGGAGATTTACATCAGGCTATGGTTTTACGCTCGGCTCAGGAGCTGTTTCATGGAGCAGCAAGAGGCAGCTAACTATTGCCTTGTCGTCTATAGAGGCAGAGTACCGAACTGCTTGTGGTGCTGCTTGCGAGGTGGTGTGGTTGCAGAGGTTACTTGGCGAGATTGGGTTTCCATTGGAGGAACCCATAGTCATCTAGAGTCACTTTGTTTGTGAGAAGTTTTTTGCTGATGACATCTTGCTAGAGTTTTGTTCGACGAAGGACAATGCGGCAGACCTCTTCACAAAGGCTCTACCTCAAGCGATGCTCCAGTAGCACTCTAGCTCGCTGGGGTTGGTTCCACATCTAGGAGCTAAGAGGGGGTGTAAGCAGTTATTTCCTATCTGTACATTATCTCACAGAGGGCCTTTGTTGTGGGTGTGCTCGCCTAGGAGCATTGCTAAGTGTTCCTCCATTTTTCCCCACTTTCCACATGTTTTTTCCCCTGTTTTCAATGATCGTGGGGTAGTAGATGTTGGCTGCCTATTTTTCTAGTATGGTCGACTATGATGACCTGGCCGACTTGGATTTCCTGTTTTTTGGTTGTGAGCAGTTGGGGACTGCTGTCGTCCTGTTTTGGGCTGGCCGACTAGGAGTCCTGGACCATATATATATAGGAGCTACCCCCCACACCTCATTGTATTGGGTATTGTGTACCGGATCTTGTATATAGTGCAGTGTTCATATAGCTTCACTCTCTCTCTTCTGCGTTTGCGCTTCCACACAATTCAACATTTTTCAGGCTGGTGGTTCTCTTGCGTTTGCTTATCTTCATGTTCGTGTCTTGCTACGTTGTGCTCTCAATCAGCTGTTTGTCTCATATCCGCTACGTATTCCAACATGGTATCAGAGCCCTAGGTGGCTTGAAGGTTGGAGACATTGGAGAGCTTGAGGGACTGTTTCTTGAAGACCTTGGAGCTTATGGGAGATTTGAAGAGCTTGCGGGACTGCTGGTTTTTGGTGCTGATTGGAGATCTCTTGGGCTATTCAGGACTTGGAGATTGGGTAGAAGGCGGCCATCACCGTTGGACAGCCACCTAGCATATTAGTTGCATTTTAAATTAACCATTAGGTATTTAATACAGATCCTTATAACTTCAGATTGCAATTCGGAGTTAGTTTGATACTCCAACTCTTCTTCATTTTTTTCCCACCCACCCTCCCTTCACAAGACCAAAGTAACCCCCTCCCCCCCGAGATGGCAGACTTGCTTGAGATGGTTGAGAAGCATGTGAAGATCCCTACTCTCTCCACGTTCCTCGTCGTGGATCGACAGTTGGACGGGACTAACTATGACATATCGAAGGTAATGATGGAGTCTGTATTGGAGTCTTATGACTGGGCGGATTTCATTATTGTTCATGTTTCACGGCCAGAGTTGGAGGACGGGGAGTTGTTACCCTCCTCTACTAGGAAAGAACGGGAGGCTCAGGCACAATTGTGGAACGTTTCAATGCTCGTGTGCGTTCTTTCATCTTCATTAACTTCACACCACATGTGATTAATCATATCAAATATATGACGCTGGCCAGAGGGATTTGGTAGCATTAGGCTTCTCTGTATAACAGGGTATCGCCCATGAAGTGGATCTCCTTGGAAGTGCAAATGCGGGTGATGGATCCTACAAAGTCTTCAACGATACGGGAGCACATCAACAAGTTATAGGCTCTTCAGCAGAGGTTCTTCAGGCTAGGAAGGAGATATCTTCAGAGGACATAGCCATCACTTTGTAGTCTCATCTGACCTCTCTGTACTCAAAACTTTCTACTCCTCTTTGATCACCAGTGGTGGTGGGCAGGCTCAGCACCATCACAAGGGAGGAGCTTGTGCCTATGGTCTTGGACCAAGAAGAGCGTTTTACGAACCCTCCACAAGGCGGAGATTATGAGGCCTTGACTGGAAGGCCGCGGTAAGGGAAAAGGAAAGTCTTCAAAGGAGAAGTCTTCCGAGCAGGAGCCCGACATGGATCGTGACGCCTTTAAGGCAAAGAGGACTTGTAACAATTGTGGGGCGAGAAAGGCCATTATTGGAGAAAAGGTCCTAAGAGCGGAGCACCGAATAGGGTGCAGATTCCTCAACTGTAACTGTGAAGACTCCGTCTTTTTGTGCACTTGGAGATTATGGAGACCAGCATTTCATCTTCTTCGAGCATGAAGGCGATTGGACTCACCACTATGGACACTCGGGATTGGATTCTAGACAGTGGTGATTCTAGGCACATGACTCCTTCCCGAGAGTTATTAGAGGATCTTCAGAGGCATGCAGGTCACATTTTGATTGGTGACGAGTCCACTATCCCTATTCACAGAGTGAGGGGCAGGTTAGAGATCGTTCCCGATGGCAGAGGGGGGAAGCATTCCTCCCAAGTTCTTTTTGTCCCATCTCTTGGTTTATATCTGTTGTCAGTGCATGAGGTTTGCAAGACTGGTGTACAGGTGGAGTTTGAGGAGCATTTTGTTGCTCTCCGGGACAAAGCGATAGGCTAGATTGTTTGGGAAGGCGGAGTGGAGAATGGGATTTATAAACTCTCAACAATCTCTCTTACAGGTCCTCAGTTAGGTGATGTGTGGTAGTTTCGTCATGACCACTTGCATGTGGATACGCTGCAGCAGGCTTTCTGGGACCGGATGGTGGATGGCTTGCTAGATATTGGCAGTAGTAGGCAGGAACATTCCAGTTCTTGTGTTCGTCAGTCAGAGGAGCCTTTACAGGTGAACTATGCTCTGATGTCTCGTATCAGTCGACAAAGAGCCTCTTGCAGTTGAGGAAGCTCTTTCCTAGGGGACTTGTAGGAAAGCTAAGCAAGTGGCAGATGGTGACTTGCAGGTGGAGGGGGATGTTGCGCAGCCTCCTCCAGGCTTTGAGGTTCCGGGTTCATAGGGGGTGGTTTACACATTGCGGAAGGCCTTGTATGATCTTCAACAGGTTCCCAGTACTTGGCATACCAAAGTTACAGTTGATGATCCTTGTGAGCAGGTTGATGCCTCTTTGTTTCGAAAGCGGTTTGGTTCATTGATTTGGTTTGTTGAACACCAGATTGGCTTTGAGCTTTCCTGTGGGGCTATTGAGCTCATTTATGCACACCTTTGAAGTCTCATTGGGATGCAGGATTGCACATCTTATGGTTTCTACAGCGTACGAAGGATCTTGGACTCTGCTGTGATCCTAGAGGGGGAATGACAAATGGAGTCAGACTCCATGGCTGGAGTGACTCAGATTGGGGAGGAGATCCATACACGAGGAGATTTACATCAGGCTATGGTTTTACCCTCAGTTCAGGAGCTGTTTCATGGAGCAGCAAGAGGTAGCCAACTATTGCCTTGTCATCTACAGAGGCAGAGTACCGGGTTGCTTGTGGTGTCGCTTGCAAGGTGGTGCTGATTGGAGATCTCTTGGGCTGTTCGGGACTTGGAGATTGGGTAGAAGGTGGCCATCACCATTGGATAGCTACCTTACATATTAGTTGCAGCCTCTTCGCTCGTCATTTTTTTTCCCACTGACCCTCCCTTCAGAAGACCAAAGTAACCCCCCGTTGGGTGGCTGACTTGGTATTAGAGTGCCAGGTGGCTTGAAGGTTGGAGACATTGGAGAGATTGCGAGACTGTTTCTTGAAGACCTTGGAGCTTTCGTGATGAGAGGTTTTTTGCTGATGACATCTTTTGGACACTCTCCTATGCTCACAAGGACAAAATATGCCTCTCTCATGACTCCCATACACATACATGACTCTTGGAAAAATTTCCATTTTAAGGCTCTTCATGGCTTGGGTAGGGCACCCTCATACGATATATCAGTGCCTCAATCGGGGCACATGCACGAAACTATGGATCTCTTGACCGTTATATGCCACATCACGAGCACCAAATCTTGAGCTCCACTCGACCTGTCACAGAAATGTTAGCTTGACATGGCCACAAAATAGCATGTCACACCTCGCTAAAACGACTCCCATCTTCCAATGCAAACTTGGTCGCCAAGGAAAAGTTGAAAAAGATCTTAACCGTACACATGGTTTTGCATGAACATTAAAAAAAAAAGAGATACCTCCACTTGGGTATCTTCTAACAAATATTACATACATTTTTTATCAAACGCATGTGAACTACCTCTTATTGAGGTCTGTTTACATTGACCATTGTAAGTATTAAGGCTTTTAAAAACCCAAACCGCAAAATGTACCTTCTAACTCTTTATCTTGATTGGCAGAGCCGTTTCACTAAAGCTGTCTGGATGCTGCCTTGTAACCTATTGAGGTAAGCCCTTATCTCCTTGATTTCCACCACTCTATGCTCCTTGCCTTTGCACTATTGCGATCTATGGTAAGTTGTTGTGTCCACTGCTATGTCTGTGCTATAAGCTCAACCTTGGCTTCCTCTACTTGCAATGCATGGACTGCTACGCTTCTTCCCTTTTTATCAAATGCTTATAAACCTCTTGTGCTTAGCAGCTTCCACCATTTCTTGTATGCTGATGCCACTTGCCTTCTTCTCTGTCTGCTTAAGATTTCTGTAAGGCATAGCCACAATCCTTTTTTCATGCAAAAATTACCCTTCACTTGGGCATGTAAAAACACATCTTGCCTTCTCATATTAAAGCATACTCTTGTTCTCTACCTTGCCTCAATCTTCTTACATCAAAGAACAAAATGCATAAAAATCCTAATCAAATGAACCAATGTGCAAATCTACTCTAAACTCTCTACCAAATCCTAAGAACCTAGCATGGCTATGATACCATGTTGAGACTCTAAGGTGCTAGGGATAGGCTTGGTAGAGTGTTGCACATAATGAGAGCGATTAGATTAGGGAGGCTCAAAATAATCAAGGTAATCCATGATTAAGAGATGTGGTCACCAATGAGCACACTTAACCAAATGTATTGCAATGTGCTATCAACCATCAATGTGAGGCTTCAAAACTAGATAGCCTCTAGCCACGACTCTTTGCCATACGACATCCTTATCCATGAGTTGTCACCTTTGCAATATAGCACCTACCCATGTGCTTACCCTTCCAACATTACATAATTGATATTACCCAAATTATATTTCAACACTACAAGCTCTATAGGGATATTAGTAAGTGGACCTCCCTCCATCCCTTCCTCTACTTTGTAAAGAAATGGTTCACACTTATTATTCAAGATAGTAAAAATACCAAGAATCCAATTTTTAACTCTTTAAGGGTTGATTAACTTCAGCAATTAATTGGTGGCCTTTTTAGTAAATCATTTCGAATACATTTTGGCTACCTGCATGCTGTTCCCTTATGCCCTTACAAAGATGTTACAAGACCTTGGATTTTACATTCACGGTCAAAGTTCCTCAAACACCATCAAAATCATGGTCAAAGTTCCTCAAACACCATCTTTTAATGGTCATACAAGGAGAGCTTGGGCAACATTTTAGGGAGGACTCTTTTTTTGTTTTTTTGAAAGCCCCCTTTCTTGGAGATGTAGCATAGCTAGAAGCTATATCACTCACACACACACAACCCTACCGTGTCAAGGCTCAAACCCATGACCTCTTGAGTAGGGTGGGTCATGACTGGGTCATGACGAGGTGAGCCACTCATGCAACGCTTGAGGGAGGGGACTCTTTTAAACACTCTTTTCAAAAGAAAGAGTGAATACAAACAAACCTCCCTCACCACTCCAATTAATAATGAATCAAGATATACAAATAGTTCTTGTACTAGCCTTTATGAGCTATTTTCTCACAACCAAGACATCATCACATGTTGGATATATGTGCTAGATATTGTTTTTTTTTCCCTTCTTCTTCTTTCTCCAAAAAGGCATTTAGACTTGGACACTGCTCTGATTGTACCATTTCCAAGATAGACTTATATCAACAAGGTCTCAAGTTACTGAAGCAAGCGTCAGCATCTCAATCAATCTTCAATGCCTTCTACTTCAATATGCTACACTATATTAGCTCAGTCCCGGAATTCCTTTCATCGACATTCTACAGCTTCAAGTGCATACTTTCAATTACATGAGAAAATTCTCCTATTTCCCTATTGAGCTTTGCAAACACACCAATCAATCAATCCATTACTAGCAATAGGAGTAAAGGACTATGAATTGAATGAATACCACCAGTAAAACTAATAATGCCCTTGTCCAATGCTCAGTAAAAGCCCACCTTCTGTCAAATGTTCTGCCGAAACCCATCCTCAAGCACCATCTAAGAGCTCATGGCACAACTATTAAACATATGTCATAACAAATACTGGATAAGGGAGGAGTTAACCAGACCAAGATCATGATGGTGAAAGCATACACTATGCTATCAGCTGAATTCTATGCATTCAAAAATTTCAGAATCTAGATAATTAAAAACATGTACATTCTTAACCAATCTTAAAACAGGCAATAACAATGCCACTGCAAAGCTGACTAAAAAACCTCTCAAGCTTGAGCATCAATCTTCCTGCCCACATGATTCCCCTCTTCGTCTCGCTCCCCGGCCTGATCAAGCAACCTTCCAGCCTCTTCGTCGGGCTCCCCGCCCTTCTTCTGCAGCTCCTTTGCCTTAAGCCCTTGAAGTTTGCAGTGATTGTAGTAGCACACTCCCAGAAAAGCCAACCCATAACCAATTAAATTGATGGTGGTAACCCTATCCTTGATGACCGACCATGAGAAGGTGATAAGTAGCCAGTCCTTGACCACCCCAGCCACATTCATCGTGAGGGCAGATGTCTTGCCAACGAGAAGAAAAACAGCCAAGTTGAGGGCAAAAGCACAGGCTGAATTTGTTCCGAAAACCATGTAATCCAGGTTGAAGGAAGATGTTGCCCACAGGGTAGGATACTCAACGATGAACCATGGGATGGAGAGGAAGGCGAAGCAACATGGGGCTATGTAGTACAAGGATGTGATGGGGTTGAGTGTGATGCCCTTGGATGTGAGGAGAATTTGAATCAACACAAGGCGAGTTGCTTCAAAGGCAACGGCACCGAGCTGCAGTATGACCCCCCATGCATTAAATAGAGCCTCTCCATAGGCGGCAATGGCAACCCCGACAGAGATACCCACCATGTTCATCATGGTTTCAGACTTGAAGCCCT